>NW_027098971.1:0-118491 GCF_037042795.1 Molothrus aeneus
ACACTCAGCCAAAAGCTTTTCCACCATATCTTGCAAGGAGAAACTCTGCCAGGAAAGAAAACATCCAAAATCTTGTTCTAAAGCTTGCACGGGGGTCTGCAAAGAGTTTGGCAAGAATGAAAGGTAGTTGTCCAAAACTCGTTCTTTTCCAATAGAATAACCATGGAAAAGGCAGGAGAGTGGTAAAGTACTGTTTTCTCTAAGTCTGAAGGCTGCCCACACTGTGCCTGTGTGCTGCAGCTTGCATCTTCGCCTTTGGGAAGCTGCCGCTCGCCGATTCTCCCGGAGGCGAAGAAGCGGCTTCTTCGCACACAGAGCATTGTGGCGAGCTCAGGGAGCTCCTGAGAGCGGTTTGTGCCGAAAGAAGCCCGGGACCGGCACTTAGCTTCGGAGAGCTGCGTATCTGCGTCTTCTGCGTGTCTTGCCGCTCTACACTCAGCAAAAAGCTTTTCCACCATATCTTGCAAGGAGAAACTCTGCCAGGAAAGAAAACATCCAAAATCTTGTTCTAAAGCTTGCACGGGGGTCTGCAAAGAGTTTGGCAAGAATGAAAGGTAGTTGTCCAAAACTCGTTCTTTTCCAATAGAATAACCATGGAAAAGGCAGGAGAGTGGTAAAGTACTGTTTTCTCTAAGTCTGAAGGCTGCCCACACTGTGCCTGTGTGCTGCAGCTTGCATCTTCGCCTTTGGGAAGCTGCCGCTCGCCGATTCTCCCGGAGGCGAAGAAGCGGCTTCTTCGCACACAGAGCATTGTGGCGAGCGCAGGGAGCTCCTGAGAGCGGTTTGTGCCGAAAGAAGCCCGGGACCGGCACTTAGCTTCGGAGAGCTGCGTATCTGCGTCTTCTGCGTGTCTTGCCGCTCTACACTCAGCCAAAAGCTTTTCCACCATATCTTGCAAGGAGAAACTCTGCCAGGAAAGAAAACATCCAAAATCTTGTTCTAAAGCTTGCACGGGGGTCTGCAAAGAGTTTGGCAAGAATGAAAGGTAGTTGTCCAAAACTCGTTCTTTTCCAATAGAATAACCATGGAAAAGGCAGGAGAGTGGTAAAGTACTGTTTTCTCTAAGTCTGAAGGCTGCCCACACTGTGCCTGCGTGCTGCAGCTTGCATCTTCGCTTTGGGAAGCTGCCGCTCGCCGATTCTCCCGGAGGCGAAGAAGCGGCTTCTTCGCACACAGAGCATTGTGGCGAGCGCAGGGAGCTCCTGAGAGCGGTTTGTGCCGAAAGAAGCCCGGGACCGGCACTTAGCTTCGGAGAGCTGCGTATCTGCGTCTTCTGCGTGTCTTGCCGCTCTACACTCAGCCAAAAGCTTTTCCACCATATCTTGCAAGGAGAAACTCTGCCAGGAAAGAAAACATCCAAAATCTTGTTCTAAAGCTTGCGCGGGGGTCTGCAAAGAGTTTGGCAAGAATGAAAGGTAGTTGTCCAAAACTCGTTCTTTTCCAATAGAATAACCATGGAAAAGGCAGGAGAGTGGTAAAGTACTGTTTTCTCTAAGTCTGAAGGCTGCCCACACTGTGCCTGCGTGCTGCAGCTTGCATCTTCGCCTTTGGGAAGCTGCCGCTCGCCGATTCTCCCGGAGGCGAAGAAGCGGCTTCTTCGCACACAGAGCATTGTGGCGAGCGCAGGGAGCTCCTGAGAGCGGTTTGTGCCGAAAGAAGCCCGGGACCGGCACTTAGCTTCGGAGAGCTGCGTATCTGCGTCTTCTGCGTGTCTTGCCGCTCTACACTCAGCAAAAAGCTTTTCCACCATATCTTGCAAGGAGAAACTCTGCCAGGAAAGAAAACATCCAAAATCTTGTTCTAAAGCTTGCACGGGGGTCTGCAAAGAGTTTGGCAAGAATGAAAGGTAGTTGTCCAAAACTCGTTCTTTTCCAATAGAATAACCATGGAAAAGGCAGGAGAGTGGTAAAGTACTGTTTTCTCTAAGTCTGAAGGCTGCCCACACTGTGCCTGTGTGCTGCAGCTTGCATCTTCGCCTTTGGGAAGCTGCCGCTCGCCGATTCCCCCGCAGGCGAAGAAGCGGCTTCTTCGCACACAGAGCATTGTGGCGAGCGCAGGGAGCTCCTGAGAGCGGTTTGTGCCGAAAGAAGCCCGGGACCGGCACTTAGCTTCGGAGAGCTGCGTATCTGCGTCTTCTGCGTGTCTTGCCGCTCTACACTCAGCCAAAAGCTTTTCCACCATATCTTGCAAGGAGAAACTCTGCCAGGAAAGAAAACATCCAAAATCTTGTTCTAAAGCTTGCACGGGGGTCTGCAAAGAGTTTGGCAAGAATGAAAGGTAGTTGTCCAAAACTCGTTCTTTTCCAATAGAATAACCATGGAAAAGGCAGGAGAGTGGTAAAGTACTGTTTTCTCTAAGTCTGAAGGCTGCCCACACTGTGCCTGTGTGCTGCAGCTTGCATCTTCGCCTTTGGGAAGCTGCCGCTCGCCGATTCTCCCGGAGGCGAAGAAGCGGCTTCTTCGCACACAGAGCATTGTGGCGAGCGCAGGGAGCTCCTGAGAGCGGTTTGTGCCGAAAGAAGCCCGGGACCGGCACTTAGCTTCGGAGAGCTGCGTATCTGCGTCTTCTGCGTGTCTTGCCGCTCTACACTCAGCAAAAAGCTTTTCCACCATATCTTGCAAGGAGAAACTCTGCCAGGAAAGAAAACATCCAAAATCTTGTTCTAAAGCTTGCACGGGGGTCTGCAAAGAGTTTGGCAAGAATGAAAGGTAGTTGTCCAAAACTCGTTCTTTTCCAATAGAATAACCATGGAAAAGGCAGGAGAGTGGTAAAGTACTGTTTTCTCTAAGTCTGAATGCTGCCCACACTGTGCCTGTGTGCTGCAGCTTGCATCTTCGCCTTTGGGAAGCTGCCGCTCGCCGATTCTCCCGGAGGCGAAGAAGCGGCTTCTTCGCACACAGAGCATTGTGGCGAGCGCAGGGAGCTCCTGAGAGCGGTTTGTGCCGAAAGAAGCCCGGGACCGGCACTTAGCTTCGGAGAGCTGCGTATCTGCGTCTTCTGCGTGTCTTGCCGCTCTACACTCAGCCAAAAGCTTTTCCACCATATCTTGCAAGGAGAAACTCTGCCAGGAAAGAAAACATCCAAAATCTTGTTCTAAAGCTTGCACGGGGGTCTGCAAAGAGTTTGGCAAGAATGAAAGTTAGTTGTCCAAAACTCGTTCTTTTCCAATAGAATAACCATGGAAAAGGCAGGAGAGTGGTAAAGTACTGTTTTCTCTAAGTCTGAAGGCTGCCCACACTGTGCCTGCGTGCTGCAGCTTGCATCTTCGCTTTTGGGAAGCTGCCGCTCGCCGATTCTCCCGGAGGCGAAGAAGCGGCTTCTTCGCACACAGAGCATTGTGGCGAGCGCAGGGAGCTCCTGAGAGCGGTTTGTGCCGAAAGAAGCCCGGGACCGGCACTTAGCTTCGGAGAGCTGCGTATCTGCGTCTTCTGCGTGTCTTGCCGCTCTACACTCAGCCAAAAGCTTTTCCACCATATCTTGCAAGGAGAAACTCTGCCAGGAAAGAAAACATCCAAAATCTTGTTCTAAAGCTTGCGCGGGGGTCTGCAAAGAGTTTGGCAAGAATGAAAGGTAGTTGTCCAAAACTCGTTCTTTTCCAATAGAATAACCATGGAAAAGGCAGGAGAGTGGTAAAGTACTGTTTTCTCTAAGTCTGAATGCTGCCCACACTGTGCCTGTGTGCTGCAGCTTGCATCTTCGCCTTTGGGAAGCTGCCGCTCGCCGATTCTCCCGGAGGCGAAGAAGCGGCTTCTTCGCACACAGAGCATTGTGGCGAGCGCAGGGAGCTCCTGAGAGCGGTTTGTGCCGAAAGAAGCCCGGGACCGGCACTTAGCTTCGGAGAGCTGCGTATCTGCGTCTTCTGCGTGTCTTGCCGCTCTACACTCAGCAAAAAGCTTTTCCACCATATCTTGCAAGGAGAAACTCTGCCAGGAAAGAAAACATCCAAAATCTTGTTCTAAAGCTTGCACGGGGGTCTGCAAAGAGTTTGGCAAGAATGAAAGGTAGTTGTCCAAAACTCGTTCTTTTCCAATAGAATAACCATGGAAAAGGCAGGAGAGTGGTAAAGTACTGTTTTCTCTAAGTCTGAAGGCTGCCCACACTGTGCCTGTGTGCTGCAGCTTGCATCTTCGCCTTTGGGAAGCTGCCGCTCGCCGATTCTCCCGCAGGCGAAGAAGCGGCTTCTTCGCACACAGAGCATTGTGGCGAGCGCAGGGAGCTCCTGAGAGCGGTTTGTGCCGAAAGAAGCCCGGGACCGGCACTTAGCTTCGGAGAGCTGCGTATCTGCGTCTTCTGCGTGTCTTGCCGCTCTACACTCAGCCAAAAGCTTTTCCACCATATCTTGCAAGGAGAAACTCTGCCAGGAAAGAAAACATCCAAAATCTTGTTCTAAAGCTTGCACGGGGGTCTGCAAAGAGTTTGGCAAGAATGAAAGGTAGTTGTCCAAAACTCGTTCTTTTCCAATAGAATAACCATGGAAAAGGCAGGAGAGTGGTAAAGTACTGTTTTCTCTAAGTCTGAAGGCTGCCCACACTGTGCCTGTGTGCTGCAGCTTGCATCTTCGCCTTTGGGAAGCTGCCGCTCGCCGATTCTCCCGGAGGCGAAGAAACGGCTTCTTCGCACACAGAGCATTGTGGCGAGCGCAGGGAGCTCCTGAGAGCGGTTTGTGCCGAAAGAAGCCCGGGACCGGCACTTAGCTTCGGAGAGCTGCGTATCTGCGTCTTCTGCGTGTCTTGCCGCTCTACACTCAGCCAAAAGCTTTTCCACCATATCTTGCAAGGAGAAACTCTGCCAGGAAAGAAAACATCCAAAATCTTGTTCTAAAGCTTGCACGGGGGTCTGCAAAGAGTTTGGCAAGAATGAAAGGTAGTTGTCCAAAACTCGTTCTTTTCCAATAGAATAACCATGGAAAAGGCAGGAGAGTGGTAAAGTACTGTTTTCTCTAAGTCTGAAGGCTGCCCACACTGTGCCTGTGTGCTGCAGCTTGCATCTTCGCCTTTGGGAAGCTGCCGCTCGCCGATTCTCCCGGAGGCGAAGAAGCGGCTTCTTCGCACACAGAGCATTGTGGCGAGCGCAGGGAGCTCCTGAGAGCGGTTTGTGCCGAAAGAAGCCCGGGACCGGCACTTAGCTTCGGAGAGCTGCGTATCTGCGTCTTCTGCGTGTCTTGCCGCTCTACACTCAGCCAAAAGCTTTTCCACCATATCTTGCAAGGAGAAACTCTGCCAGGAAAGAAAACATCCAAAATCTTGTTCTAAAGCTTGCACGGGGGTCTGCAAAGAGTTTGGCAAGAATGAAAGGTAGTTGTCCAAAACTCGTTCTTTTCCAATAGAATAACCATGGAAAAGGCAGGAGAGTGGTAAAGTACTGTTTTCTCTAAGTCTGAAGGCTGCCCACACTGTGCCTGTGTGCTGCAGCTTGCATCTTCGCCTTTGGGAAGCTGCCGCTCGCCGATTCTCCCGCAGGCGAAGAAGCGGCTTCTTCGCACACAGAGCATTGTGGCGAGCGCAGGGAGCTCCTGAGAGCGGTTTGTGCCGAAAGAAGCCCGGGACCGGCACTTAGCTTCGGAGAGCTGCGTATCTGCGTCTTCTGCGTGTCTTGCCGCTCTACACTCAGCCAAAACCTTTTCCACCATATCTTGCAAGGAGAAACTCTGCCAGGAAAGAAAACATCCAAAATCTTGTTCTAAAGCTTGCACGGGGGTCTGCAAAGAGTTTGGCAAGAATGAAAGGTAGTTGTCCAAAACTCGTTCTTTTCCAATAGAATAACCATGGAAAAGGCAGGAGAGTGGTAAAGTACTGTTTTCTCTAAGTCTGAAGGCTGCCCACACTGTGCCTGTGTGCTGCAGCTTGCATCTTCGCCTTTGGGAAGCTGCCGCTCGCCGATTCTCCCGGAGGCGAAGAAACGGCTTCTTCGCACACAGAGCATTGTGGCGAGCGCAGGGAGCTCCTGAGAGCGGTTTGTGCCGAAAGAAGCCCGGGACCGGCACTTAGCTTCGGAGAGCTGCGTATCTGCGTCTTCTGCGTGTCTTGCCGCTCTACACTCAGCAAAAAGCTTTTCCACCATATCTTGCAAGGAGAAACTCTGCCAGGAAAGAAAACATCCAAAATCTTGTTCTAAAGCTTGCACGGGGGTCTGCAAAGAGTTTGGCAAGAATGAAAGGTAGTTGTCCAAAACTCGTTCTTTTCCAATAGAATAACCATGGAAAAGGCAGGAGAGTGGTAAAGTACTGTTTTCTCTAAGTCTGAAGGCTGCCCACACTGTGCCTGTGTGCTGCAGCTTGCATCTTCGCCTTTGGGAAGCTGCCGCTCGCCGATTCTCCCGGAGGCGAAGAAGCGGCTTCTTCGCACACAGAGCATTGTGGCGAGCGCAGGGAGCTCCTGAGAGCGGTTTGTGCCGAAAGAAGCCCGGGACCGGCACTTAGCTTCGGAGAGCTGCGTATCTGCGTCTTCTGCGTGTCTTGCCGCTCTACACTCAGCCAAAAGCTTTTCCACCATATCTTGCAAGGAGAAACTCTGCCAGGAAAGAAAACATCCAAAATCTTGTTCTAAAGCTTGCACGGGGGTCTGCAAAGAGTTTGGCAAGAATGAAAGGTAGTTGTCCAAAACTCGTTCTTTTCCAATAGAATAACCATGGAAAAGGCAGGAGAGTGGTAAAGTACTGTTTTCTCTAAGTCTGAAGGCTGCCCACACTGTGCCTGCGTGCTGCAGCTTGCATCTTCGCTTTTGGGAAGCTGCCGCTCGCCGATTCTCCCGCAGGCGAAGAAGCGGCTTCTTCGCACACAGAGCATTGTGGCGAGCGCAGGGAGCTCCTGAGAGCGGTTTGTGCCGAAAGAAGCCCGGGACCGGCACTTAGCTTCGGAGAGCTGCGTATCTGCGTCTTCTGCGTGTCTTGCCGCTCTACACTCAGCCAAAAGCTTTTCCACCATATCTTGCAAGGAGAAACTCTGCCAGGAAAGAAAACATCCAAAATCTTGTTCTAAAGCTTGCACGGGGGTCTGCAAAGAGTTTGGCAAGAATGAAAGGTAGTTGTCCAAAACTCGTTCTTTTCCAATAGAATAACCATGGAAAAGGCAGGAGAGTGGTAAAGTACTGTTTTCTCTAAGTCTGAAGGCTGCCCACACTGTGCCTGTGTGCTGCAGCTTGCATCTTCGCCTTTGGGAAGCTGCCGCTCGCCGATTCTCCCGGAGGCGAAGAAACGGCTTCTTCGCACACAGAGCATTGTGGCGAGCGCAGGGAGCTCCTGAGAGCGGTTTGTGCCGAAAGAAGCCCGGGACCGGCACTTAGCTTCGGAGAGCTGCGTATCTGCGTCTTCTGCGTGTCTTGCCGCTCTACACTCAGCCAAAAGCTTTTCCACCATATCTTGCAAGGAGAAACTCTGCCAGGAAAGAAAACATCCAAAATCTTGTTCTAAAGCTTGCACGGGGGTCTGCAAAGAGTTCTGCAAGAATGAAAGGTAGTTGTCCAAAACTCGTTCTTTTCCAATAGAATAACCATGGAAAAGGCAGGAGAGTGGTAAAGTACTGTTTTCTCTAAGTCTGAAGGCTGCCCACACTGTGCCTGCGTGCTGCAGCTTGCATCTTCGCCTTTGGGAAGCTGCCGCTCGCCGATTCTCCCGCAGGCGAAGAAGCGGCTTCTTCGCACACAGAGCATTGTGGCGAGCGCAGGGAGCTCCTGAGAGCGGTTTGTGCCGAAAGAAGCCCGGGACCGGCACTTAGCTTCGGAGAGCTGCGTATCTGCGTCTTCTGCGTGTCTTGCCGCTCTACACTCAGCCAAAAGCTTTTCCACCATATCTTGCAAGGAGAAACTCTGCCAGGAAAGAAAACATCCAAAATCTTGTTCTAAAGCTTGCACGGGGGTCTGCAAAGAGTTTGGCAAGAATGAAAGGTAGTTGTCCAAAACTCGTTCTTTTCCAATAGAATAACCATGGAAAAGGCAGGAGAGTGGTAAAGTACTGTTTTCTCTAAGTCTGAAGGCTGCCCACACTGTGCCTGTGTGCTGCAGCTTGCATCTTCGCCTTTGGGAAGCTGCCGCTCGCCGATTCTCCCGGAGGCGAAGAAGCGGCTTCTTCGCACACAGAGCATTGTGGCGAGCGCAGGGAGCTCCTGAGAGCGGTTTGTGCCGAAAGAAGCCCGGGACCGGCACTTAGCTTCGGAGAGCTGCGTATCTGCGTCTTCTGCGTGTCTTGCCGCTCTACACTCAGCAAAAAGCTTTTCCAGCATATCTTGCAAGGAGAAACTCTGCCAGGAAAGAAAACATCCAAAATCTTGTTCTAAAGCTTGCACGGGGGTCTGCAAAGAGTTTGGCAAGAATGAAAGGTAGTTGTCCAAAACTCGTTCTTTTCCAATAGAATAACCATGGAAAAGGCAGGAGAGTGGTAAAGTACTGTTTTCTCTAAGTCTGAAGGCTGCCCACACTGTGCCTGTGTGCTGCAGCTTGCATCTTCGCCTTTGGGAAGCTGCCGCTCGCCGATTCTCCCGGAGGCGAAGAAGCGGCTTCTTCGCACACAGAGCATTGTGGCGAGCGCAGGGAGCTCCTGAGAGCGGTTTGTGCCGAAAGAAGCCCGGGACCGGCACTTAGCTTCGGAGAGCTGCGTATCTGCGTCTTCTGCGTGTCTTGCCGCTCTACACTCAGCCAAAAGCTTTTCCACCATATCTTGCAAGGAGAAACTCTGCCAGGAAAGAAAACATCCAAAATCTTGTTCTAAAGCTTGCACGGGGGTCTGCAAAGAGTTTGGCAAGAATGAAAGGTAGTTGTCCAAAACTCGTTCTTTTCCAATAGAATAACCATGGAAAAGGCAGGAGAGTGGTAAAGTACTGTTTTCTCTAAGTCTGAATGCTGCCCACGCTGTGCCTGCGTGCTGCAGCTTGCATCTTTGCCTTTGGGAAGCTGCCGCTCGCCGATTCTCCCGGAGGCGAAGAAGCGGCTTCTTGGCACACAGAGCATTGTGGCGAGCGCAGGGAGCTCCTGAGAGCGGTTTGTGCCGAAAGAAGCCCGGGACCGGCACTTAGCTTCGGAGAGCTGCGTATCTGCGTCTTCTGCGTGTCTTGCCGCTCTACACTCAGCCAAAAGCTTTTCCACCATATCTTGCAAGGAGAAACTCTGCCAGGAAAGAAAACATCCAAAATCTTGTTCTAAAGCTTGCACGGGGGTCTGCAAAGAGTTTGGCAAGAATGAAAGGTAGTTGTCCAAAACTCGTTCTTTTCCAATAGAATAACCATGGAAAAGGCAGGAGAGTGGTAAAGTACTGTTTTCTCTAAGTCTGAAGGCTGCCCACACTGTGCCTGCGTGCTGCAGCTTGCATCTTCGCCTTTGGGAAGCTGCCGCTCGCCGATTCTCCTGGAGGCGAAGAAGCGGCTTCTTCGCACACAGAGCATTGTGGCGAGCGCAGGGAGCTCCTGAGAGCGGTTTGTGCCGAAAGAAGCCCGGGACCGGCACTTAGCTTCGGAGAGCTGCGTATCTGCGTCTTCTGCGTGTCTTGCCGCTCAACACTCAGCAAAAAGCTTTTCCACCATATCTTGCAAGGAGAAACTCTGCCAGGAAAGAAAACATCCAAAATCTTGTTCTAAAGCTTGCACGGGGGTCTGCAAAGAGTTTGGCAAGAATGAAAGGTAGTTGTCCAAAACTCGTTCTTTTCCAATAGAATAACCATGGAAAAGGCAGGAGAGTGGTAAAGTACTGTTTTCTCTAAGTCTGAATGCTGCCCACACTGTGCCTGTGTGCTGCAGCTTGCATCTTCGCCTTTGGGAAGCTGCCGCTCGCCGATTCTCCCGCAGGCGAAGAAGCGGCTTCTTGGCACACAGAGCATTGTGGCGAGCGCAGGGAGCTCCTGAGAGCGGTTTGTGCCGAAAGAAGCCCGGGACCGGCACTTAGCTTCGGAGAGCTGCGTATCTGCGTCTTCTGCGTGTCTTGCCGCTCTACACTCAGCCAAAAGCTTTTCCACCATATCTTGCAAGGAGAAACTCTGCCAGGAAAGAAAACATCCAAAATCTTGTTCTAAAGCTTGCACGGGGTCTGCAAAGAGTTTGGCAAGAATGAAAGGTAGTTGTCCAAAACTCGTTCTTTTCCAATAGAATAACCATGGAAAAGGCAGGAGAGTGGTAAAGTACTGTTTTCTCTAAGTCTGAAGGCTGCCCACACTGTGCCTGCGTGCTGCAGCTTGCATCTTCGCCTTTGGGAAGCTGCCGCTCGCCGATTCTCCCGGAGGCGAAGAAGCGGCTTCTTCGCACACAGAGCATTGTGGCGAGCGCAGGGAGCTCCTGAGAGCGGTTTGTGCCGAAAGAAGCCCGGGGACCGGCACTTAGCTTCGGAGAGCTGCGTATCTGCGTCTTCTGCGTGTCTTGCCGCTCTACACTCAGCCAAAAGCTTTTCCACCATATCTTGCAAGGAGAAACTCTGCCAGGAAAGAAAACATCCAAAATCTTGTTCTAAAGCTTGCACGGGGGTCTGCAAAGAGTTTGGCAAGAATGAAAGGTAGTTGTCCAAAACTCGTTCTTTTCCAATAGAATAACCATGGAAAAGGCAGGAGAGTGGTCAAGTACTGTTTTCTCTAAGTCTGAAGGCTGCCCACACTGTGCCTGTGTGCTGCAGCTTGCATCTTCGCCTTTGGGAAGCTGCCGCTCGCCGATTCTCCCGGAGGTGAAGAAGCGGCTTCTTCGCACACAGAGCATTGTGGCGAGCGCAGGGAGCTCCTGAGAGCGGTTTGTGCGAAAGAAGCCCGGGACCGGCACTTAGCTTCGGAGAGCTGCGTATCTGCGTCTTCTGCGTGTCTTGCCGCTCTACACTCAGCAAAAAGCTTTTCCACCATATCTTGCAAGGAGAAACTCTGCCAGGAAAGAAAACATCCAAAATCTTGTTCTAAAGCTTGCACGGGGGTCTGCAAAGAGTTTGGCAAGAATGAAAGGTAGTTGTCCAAAACTCGTTCTTTTCCAATAGAATAACCATGGAAAAGGCAGGAGAGTGGTAAAGTACTGTTTTCTCTAAGTCTGAAGGCTGCCCACACTGTGCCTGCGTGCTGCAGCTTGCATCTTCGCCTTTGGGGAAGCTGCCGCTCGCCGATTCTCCCGCAGGCGAAGAAGCGGCTTCTTCGCACACAGAGCATTGTGGCGAGCGCAGGGAGCTCCTGAGAGCGGTTTGTGCCGAAAGAAGCCCGGGACCGGCACTTAGCTTCGGAGAGCTGCGTATCTGCGTCTTCTGCGTGTCTTGCCGCTCTACACTCAGCCAAAAGCTTTTCCACCATATCTTGCAAGGAGAAACTCTGCCAGGAAAGAAAACATCCAAAATCTTGTTCTAAAGCTTGCACGGGGGTCTGCAAAGAGTTTGGCAAGAATGAAAGGTAGTTGTCCAAAACTCGTTCTTTTCCAATAGAATAACCATGGAAAAGGCAGGAGAGTGGTAAAGTACTGTTTTCTCTAAGTCTGAAGGCTGCCCACACTGTGCCTGTGTGCTGCAGCTTGCATCTTCGCCTTTGGGAAGCTGCCGCTCGCCGATTCTCCCGGAGGCGAAGAAGCGGCTTCTTCGCACACAGAGCATTGTGGCGAGCGCAGGGAGCTCCTGAGAGCGGTTTGTGCCGAAAGAAGCCCGGGACCGGCACTTAGCTTCGGAGAGCTGCGTATCTGCGTCTTCTGCGTGTCTTGCCGCTCTACACTCAGCCAAAAGCTTTTCCACCATATCTTGCAAGGAGAAACTCTGCCAGGAAAGAAAACATCCAAAA
Organism: Molothrus aeneus; assembly: GCF_037042795.1. Classification (NCBI taxonomy): domain Eukaryota; kingdom Metazoa; phylum Chordata; class Aves; order Passeriformes; family Icteridae; genus Molothrus; species Molothrus aeneus. Next base: position 11,707 of record NW_027098971.1, read on the forward strand.
TCTTGTTCTAAAGCTTGCACGGGGGTCTGCAAAGAGTTTGGCAAGAATGAAAGGTAGTTGTCCAAAACTCGTTCTTTTCCAATAGAATAACCATGGAAAAGGCAGGAGAGTGGTAAAGTACTGTTTTCTCTAAGTCTGAAGGCTGCCCACACTGTGCCTGCGTGCTGCAGCTTGCATCTTCGCCTTTGGGGAAGCTGCCGCTCGCCGATTCTCCCGGAGGCGAAGAAGCGGCTTCTTCGCACACAGAGCATTGTGGCGAGCGCAGGGAGCTCCTGAGAGCGGTTTGTGCCGAAAGAAGCCCGGGACCGGCACTTAGCTTCGGAGAGCTGCGTATCTGCGTCTTCTGCGTGTCTTGCCGCTCTACACTCAGCCAAAAGCTTTTCCACCATATCTTGCAAGGAGAAACTCTGCCAGGAAAGAAAACATCCAAAATCTTGTTCTAAAGCTTGCACGGGGGTCTGCAAAGAGTTTGGCAAGAATGAAAGGTAGTTGTCCAAAACTCGTTCTTTTCCAATAGAATAACCATGGAAAAGGCAGGAGAGTGGTAAAGTACTGTTTTCTCTAAGTCTGAATGCTGCCCACACTGTGCCTGTGTGCTGCAGCTTGCATCTTCGCCTTTGGGAAGCTGCCGCTCGCCGATTCTCCCGGAGGCGAAGAAGCGGCTTCTTCGCACACAGAGCATTGTGGCGAGCGCAGGGAGCTCCTGAGAGCGGTTTGTGCCGAAAGAAGCCCGGGACCGGCACTTAGCTTCGGAGAGCTGCGTATCTGCGTCTTCTGCGTGTCTTGCCGCTCTACACTCAGCAAAAAGCTTTTCCACCATATCTTGCAAGGAGAAACTCTGCCAGGAAAGAAAACATCCAAAATCTTGTTCTAAAGCTTGCACGGGGGTCTGCAAAGAGTTTGGCAAGAATGAAAGGTAGTTGTCCAAAACTCATTCTTTTCCAATAGAATAACCATGGAAAAGGCAGGAGAGTGGTAAAGTACTGTTTTCTCTAAGTCTGAAGGCTGCCCACACTGTGCCTGCGTGCTGCAGCTTGCATCTTCGCCTTTGGGAAGCTGCCGCTCGCCGATTCTCCCGGAGGCGAAGAAGCGGCTTCTTGGCACACAGAGCATTGTGGCGAGCGCAGGGAGCTCCTGAGAGCGGTTTGTGCCGAAAGAAGCCCGGGACCGGCACTTAGCTTCGGAGAGCTGCGTATCTGCGTCTTCTGCGTGTCTTGCCGCTCTACACTCAGCAAAAAGCTTTTCCACCATATCTTGCAAGGAGAAACTCTGCCAGGAAAGAAAACATCCAAAATCTTGTTCTAAAGCTTGCACGGGGGTCTGCAAAGAGTTTGGCAAGAATGAAAGGTAGTTGTCCAAAACTCGTTCTTTTCCAATAGAATAACCATGGAAAAGGCAGGAGAGTGGTAAAGTACTGTTTTCTCTAAGTCTGAAGGCTGCCCACACTGTGCCTGCGTGCTGCAGCTTGCATCTTCGCCTTTGGGAAGCTGCCGCTCGCCGATTCTCCCGCAGGCGAAGAAGCGGCTTCTTCGCACACAGAGCATTGTGGCGAGCGCAGGGAGCTCCTGAGAGCGGTTTGTGCCGAAAGAAGCCCGGGACCGGCACTTAGCTTCGGAGAGCTGCGTATCTGCGTCTTCTGCGTGTCTTGCCGCTCTACACTCAGCCAAAAGCTTTTCCACCATATCTTGCAAGGAGAAACTCTGCCAGGAAAGAAAACATCCAAAATCTTGTTCTAAAGCTTGCACGGGGGTCTGCAAAGAGTTTGGCAAGAATGAAAGGTAGTTGTCCAAAACTCGTTCTTTTCCAATAGAATAACCATGGAAAAGGCAGGAGAGTGGTAAAGTACTGTTTTCTCTAAGTCTGAAGGCTGCCCACACTGTGCCTGTGTGCTGCAGCTTGCATCTTCGCCTTTGGGAAGCTGCCGCTCGCCGATTCTCCCGGAGGCGAAGAAGCGGCTTCTTCGCACACAGAGCATTGTGGCGAGCGCAGGGAGCTCCTGAGAGCGGTTTGTGCCGAAAGAAGCCCGGGACCGGCACTTAGCTTCGGAGAGCTGCGTATCTGCGTCTTCTGCGTGTCTTGCCGCTCTACACTCAGCAAAAAGCTTTTCCACCATATCTTGCAAGGAGAAACTCTGCCAGGAAAGAAAACATCCAAAATCTTGTTCTAAAGCTTGCACGGGGGTCTGCAAAGAGTTTGGCAAGAATGAAAGGTAGTTGTCCAAAACTCGTTCTTTTCCAATAGAATAACCATGGAAAAGGCAGGAGAGTGGTAAAGTACTGTTTTCTCTAAGTCTGAAGGCTGCCCACACTGTGCCTGCGTGCTGCAGCTTGCATCTTCGCCTTTGGGAAGCTGCCGCTCGCCGATTCTCCCGCAGGCGAAGAAGCGGCTTCTTCGCACACAGAGCATTGTGGCGAGCGCAGGGAGCTCCTGAGAGCGGTTTGTGCCGAAAGAAGCCCGGGACCGGCACTTAGCTTCGGAGAGCTGCGTATCTGCGTCTTCTGCGTGTCTTGCCGCTCTACACTCAGCAAAAAGCTTTTCCACCATATCTTGCAAGGAGAAACTCTGCCAGGAAAGAAAACATCCAAAATCTTGTTCTAAAGCTTGCACGGGGGTCTGCAAAGAGTTTGGCAAGAATGAAAGGTAGTTGTCCAAAACTCGTTCTTTTCCAATAGAATAACCATGGAAAAGGCAGGAGAGTGGTAAAGTACTGTTTTCTCTAAGTCTGAAGGCTGCCCACACTGTGCCTGCGTGCTGCAGCTTGCATCTTCGCCTTTGGGAAGCTGCCGCTCGCCGATTCTCCCGGAGGCGAAGAAGCGGCTTCTTCGCACACAGAGCATTGTGGCGAGCGCAGGGAGCTCCTGAGAGCGGTTTGTGCCGAAAGAAGCCCGGGACCGGCACTTAGCTTCGGAGAGCTGCGTATCTGCGTCTTCTGCGTGTCTTGCCGCTCTACACTCAGCCAAAAGCTTTTCCACCATATCTTGCAAGGAGAAACTCTGCCAGGAAAGAAAACATCCAAAAACTTGTTCTAAAGCTTGCACGGGGGTCTGCAAAGAGTTTGGCAAGAATGAAAGGTAGTTGTCCAAAACTCGTTCTTTTCCAATAGAATAACCATGGAAAAGGCAGGAGAGTGGTAAAGTACTGTTTTCTCTAAGTCTGAAGGCTGCCCACACTGTGCCTGCGTGCTGCAGCTTGCATCTTCGCCTTTGGGAAGCTGCCGCTCGCCGATTCTCCCGCAGGCGAAGAAGCGGCTTCTTCGCACACAGAGCATTGTGGCGAGCGCAGGGAGCTCCTGAGAGCGGTTTGTGCCGAAAGAAGCCCGGGACCGGCACTTAGCTTCGGAGAGCTGCGTATCTGCGTCTTCTGCGTGTCTTGCCGCTCTACACTCAGCAAAAAGCTTTTCCACCATATCTTGCAAGGAGAAACTCTGCCAGGAAAGAAAACATCCAAAATCTTGTTCTAAAGCTTGCACGGGGGTCTGCAAAGAGTTTGGCAAGAATGAAAGGTAGTTGTCCAAAACTCGTTCTTTTCCAATAGAATAACCATGGAAAAGGCAGGAGAGTGGTAAAGTACTGTTTTCTCTAAGTCTGAAGGCTGCCCACACTGTGCCTGTGTGCTGCAGCTTGCATCTTCGCCTTTGGGAAGCTGCCGCTCGCCGATTCTCCCGGAGGCGAAGAAGCGGCTTCTTCGCACACAGAGCATTGTGGCGAGCGCAGGGAGCTCCTGAGAGCGGTTTGTGCCGAAAGAAGCCCGGGACCGGCACTTAGCTTCGGAGAGCTGCGTATCTGCGTCTTCTGCGTGTCTTGCCGCTCTACACTCAGCAAAAAGCTTTTCCACCATATCTTGCAAGGAGAAACTCTGCCAGGAAAGAAAACATCCAAAATCTTGTTCTAAAGCTTGCACGGGGGTCTGCAAAGAGTTTGGCAAGAATGAAAGGTAGTTGTCCAAAACTCGTTCTTTTCCAATAGAATAACCATGGAAAAGGCAGGAGAGTGGTAAAGTACTGTTTTCTCTAAGTCTGAAGGCTGCCCACACTGTGCCTGTGTGCTGCAGCTTGCATCTTCGCCTTTGGCAAGCTGCCGCTCGCCGATTCTCCCGGAGGCGAAGAAGCGGCTTCTTCGCACACAGAGCATTGTGGCGAGCGCAGGGAGCTCCTGAGAGCGGTTTGTGCCGAAAGAAGCCCGGGACCGGCACTTAGCTTCGGAGAGCTGCGTATCTGCGTCTTCTGCGTGTCTTGCCGCTCTACACTCAGCCAAAAGCTTTTCACCATATCTTGCAAGGAGAAACTCTGCCAGGAAAGAAAACATCCAAAATCTTGTTCTAAAGCTTGCACGGGGGTCTGCAAAGAGTTTGGCAAGAATGAAAGGTAGTTGTCCAAAACTCGTTCTTTTCCAATAGAATAACCATGGAAAAGGCAGGAGAGTGGTAAAGTACTGTTTTCTCTAAGTCTGAATGCTGCCCACACTGTGCCTGTGTGCTGCAGCTTGCATCTTCGCCTTTGGGAAGCTGCCGCTCGCCGATTCTCCCGGTGGCGAAGAAGCGGCTTCTTCGCACACAGAGCATTGTGGCGAGCGCAGGGAGCTCCTGAGAGCGGTTTGTGCCGAAAGAAGCCCAGGACCGGCACTTAGCTTCGGAGAGCTGCGTATCTGCGTCTTCTGCGTGTCTTGCCGCTCTACACTCAGCAAAAAGCTTTTCCACCATATCTTGCAAGGAGAAACTCTGCCAGGAAAGAAAACATCCAAAATCTTGTTCTAAAGCTTGCACGGGGGTCTGCAAAGAGTTTGGCAAGAATGAAAGGTAGTTGTCCAAAACTCGTTCTTTTCCAATAGAATAACCATGGAAAAGGCAGGAGAGTGGTAAAGTACTGTTTTCTCTAAGTCTGAAGGCTGCCCACACTGTGCCTGTGTGCTGCAGCTTGCATCTTCGCCTTTGGGAAGCTGCCGCTCGCCGATTCTCCCGGAGGCGAAGAAGCGGCTTCTTCGCACACAGAGCATTGTGGCGAGCGCAGGGAGCTCCTGAGAGCGGTTTGTGCCGAAAGAAGCCCGGGACCGGCACTTAGCTTCGGAGAGCTGCGTATCTGCGTCTTCTGCGTGTCTTGCCGCTCTACACTCAGCCAAAAGCTTTTCCACCATATCTTGCAAGGAGAAACTCTGCCAGGAAAGAAAACATCCAAAATCTTGTTCTAAAGCTTGCACGGGGGTCTGCAAAGAGTTTGGCAAGAATGAAAGGTAGTTGTCCAAAACTCGTTCTTTTCCAATAGAATAACCATGGAAAAGGCAGGAGAGTGGTAAAGTACTGTTTTCTCTAAGTCTGAAGGCTGCCCACACTGTGCCTGCGTGCTGCAGCTTGCATCTTCGCCTTTGGGAAGCTGCCGCTCGCCGATTCTCCCGGAGGCGAAGAAGCGGCTTCTTCGCACACAGAGCATTGTGGCGAGCGCAGGGAGCTCCTGAGAGCGGTTTGTGCCGAAAGAAGCCCGGGACCGGCACTTAGCTTCGGAGAGCTGCGTATCTGCGTCTTCTGCGTGTCTTGCCGCTCTACACTCAGCCAAAAGCTTTTCCACCATATCTTGCAAGGAGAAACTCTGCCAGGAAAGAAAACATCCAAAATCTTGTTCTAAAGCTTGCACGGGGGTCTGCAAAGAGTTTGGCAAGAATGAAAGGTAGTTGTCCAAAACTCGTTCTTTTCCAATAGAATAACCATGGAAAAGGCAGGAGAGTGGTAAAGTACTGTTTTCTCTAAGTCTGAAGGCTGCCCACACTGTGCCTGCGTGCTGCAGCTTGCATCTTCGCCTTTGGGAAGCTGCCGCTCGCCGATTCTCCCGCAGGCGAAGAAGCGGCTTCTTCGCACACAGAGCATTGTGGCGAGCGCAGGGAGCTCCTGAGAGCGGTTTGTGCCGAAAGAAGCCCGGGACCGGCACTTAGCTTCGGAGAGCTGCGTATCTGCGTCTTCTGCGTGTCTTGCCGCTCTACACTCAGCCAAAAGCTTTTCCACCATATCTTGCAAGGAGAAACTCTGCCAGGAAAGAAAACATCCAAAATCTTGTTCTAAAGCTTGCACGGGGGTCTGCAAAGAGTTTGGCAAGAATGAAAGGTAGTTGTCCAAAACTCGTTCTTTTCCAATAGAATAACCATGGAAAAGGCAGGAGAGTGGTAAAGTACTGTTTTCTCTAAGTCTGAAGGCTGCCCACACTGTGCCTGCGTGCTGCAGCTTGCATCTTCGCCTTTGGGAAGCTGCCGCTCGCCGATTCTCCCGGAGGCGAAGAAGCGGCTTCTTCGCACACAGAGCATTGTGGCGAGCGCAGGGAGCTCCTGAGAGCGGTTTGTGCCGAAAGAAGCCCGGGACCGGCACTTAGCTTCGGAGAGCTGCGTATCTGCGTCTTCTGCGTGTCTTGCCGCTCTACACTCAGCAAAAAGCTTTTCCACCATATCTTGCAAGGAGAAACTCTGCCAGGAAAGAAAACATCCAAAATCTTGTTCTAAAGCTTGCACGGGGGTCTGCAAAGAGTTTGGCAAGAATGAAAGGTAGTTGTCCAAAACTCGTTCTTTTCCAATAGAATAACCATGGAAAAGGCAGGAGAGTGGTAAAGTACTGTTTTCTCTAAGTCTGAAGGCTGCCCACACTGTGCCTGTGTGCTGCAGCTTGCATCTTCGCCTTTGGGAAGCTGCCGCTCGCCGATTCTCCCGGAGGCGAAGAAGCGGCTTCTTCGCACACAGAGCATTGTGGCGAGCGCAGGGAGCTCCTGAGAGCGGTTTGTGCCGAAAGAAGCCCGGGACCGGCACTTAGCTTCGGAGAGCTGCGTATCTGCGTCTTCTGCGTGTCTTGCCGCTCTACACTCAGCCAAAAGCTTTTCCAGCATATCTTGCAAGGAGAAACTCTGCCAGGAAAGAAAACATCCAAAATCTTGTTCTAAAGCTTGCACGGGGGTCTGCAAAGAGTTTGGCAAGAATGAAAGGTAGTTGTCCAAAACTCGTTCTTTTCCAATAGAATAACCATGGAAAAGGCAGGAGAGTGGTAAAGTACTGTTTTCTCTAAGTCTGAATGCTGCCCACACTGTGCCTGTGTGCTGCAGCTTGCATCTTCGCCTTTGGGAAGCTGCCGCTCGCCGATTCTCCCGGTGGCGAAGAAACGGCTTCTTCGCACACAGAGCATTGTGGCGAGCGCAGGGAGCTCCTGAGAGCGGTTTGTGCCGAAAGAAGCCCAGGACCGGCACTTAGCTTCGGAGAGCTGCGTATCTGCGTCTTCTGCGTGTCTTGCCGCTCTACACTCAGCAAAAAGCTTTTCCACCATATCTTGCAAGGAGAAACTCTGCCAGGAAAGAAAACATCCAAAATCTTGTTCTAAAGCTTGCACGGGGGTCTGCAAAGAGTTTGGCAAGAATGAAAGGTAGTTGTCCAAAACTCGTTCTTTTCCAATAGAATAACCATGGAAAAGGCAGGAGAGTGGTAAAGTACTGTTTTCTCTAAGTCTGAAGGCTGCCCACACTGTGCCTGTGTGCTGCAGCTTGCATCTTCGCCTTTGGGAAGCTGCCGCTCGCCGATTCTCCCGGAGGCGAAGAAGCGGCTTCTTCGCACACAGAGCATTGTGGCGAGCGCAGGGAGCTCCTGAGAGCGGTTTGTGCCGAAAGAAGCCCGGGACCGGCACTTAGCTTCGGAGAGCTGCGTATCTGCGTCTTCTGCGTGTCTTGCCGCTCTACACTCAGCAAAAAGCTTTTCCACCATATCTTGCAAGGAGAAACTCTGCCAGGAAAGAAAACATCCAAAATCTTGTTCTAAAGCTTGCACGGGGGTCTGCAAAGAGTTTGGCAAGAATGAAAGGTAGTTGTCCAAAACTCGTTCTTTTCCAATAGAATAGCCATGGAAAAGGCAGGAGAGTGGTAAAGTACTGTTTTCTCTAAGTCTGAAGGCTGCCCACACTGTGCCTGTGTGCTGCAGCTTGCATCTTCGCCTTTGGGAAGCTGCCGCTCGCCGATTCTCCAGTAGGCGAAGAAGCGGCTTCTTCGCACACAGAGCATTGTGGCGAGCGCAGGGAGCTCCTGAGAGCGGTTTGTGCCGAAAGAAGCCCGGGACCGGCACTTAGCTTCAGAGAGCTGCGTATCTGCGTCTTCTGCGTGTCTTGCCGCTCTACACTCAGCCAAAAGCTTTTCCACCATATCTTGCAAGGAGAAACTCTGCCAGGAAAGAAAACATCCAAAATCTTGTTCTAAAGCTTGCACGGGGGTCTGCAAAGAGTTTGGCAAGAATGAAAGGTAGTTGTCCAAAACTCGTTCTTTTCCAATAGAATAACCATGGAAAAGGCAGGAGAGTGGTAAAGTACTGTTTTCTCTAAGTCTGAATGCTGCCCACACTGTGCCTGTGTGCTGCAGCTTGCATCTTCGCATTTGGGAAGCTGCCGCTCGCCGATTCTCCCGGAGGCGAAGAAGCGGCTTCTTCGCACACAACATTGTGACGAGCGCAGGGAGCTCCTGAGAGCGGTTTGTGCCGAAAGAAGCCCGGGACCGGCACTTAGCTTCGGAGAGCTGCGTATCTGCGTCTTCTGCGTGTCTTGCCGCTCTACACTCAGCAAAAAGCTTTTCCACCATATCTTGCAAAGAGAAACTCTGCCAGGAAAGAAAACATCCAAAATCTTGTTCTAAAGCTTGCACGGAGGTCTGCAAAGAGTTTGGCAAGAATGAAAGGTAGTTGTCCAAAACTCGTTCTTTTCCAATAGAATAACCATGGAAAAGGCAGGAGAGTGGTATAGTTCTGTTTTCTCTAAGTCTGAAGGCTGCCCACACTGTGCCTGTGTGCTGCAGCTTGCATCTTCGCCTTTGGGAAGCTGCCGCTCGCCGATTCTCCCGCAGGCGAAGAAGCGGCTTCTTCGCACACTGAGCATTGTGGCGAGGGCAGGGGGCTCCTGAGAGCAGTTTGTGCCGAAAGAAGCCCGGGACCGGCACTTAGCTTCGGAGAGCTGCGTATCTGCGTCTTCTGCGTGTCTTGCCGCTCCACACTCAGCAAAAAGCTTTTCCAGCATATCTTGCAAAGAGAAACTCTGCCAGGAAAGAAAACATCCAAAATCTTGTTCTAAAGCTTTCACGGAGGTCTGCAAAGAGTTTGGCAAGAATGAAAGGTAGTTGTCCAAAACTCGTTCTTTTCCAATATAATAACAACGGGAAAGGCAGGAGAGTGGTAAAGTACTGTTTTCTCTAAGTCTGAATGCAGCCCACACTGTGCCTGCATGGTGCGGCTTGCATCTTCGCCTTTGGGAAGCTGCCGCTCGCAGAGTCTCCCGGAGGCGAAGAAGCGGCTTCTTTGCACACAGAGCATTGGGCCGGTCGCGGTGAGCACCTAAGGGCGGCTTCTGCCGAAAGAAGCCGTGGACCGGCACTTAGCTTCGGAGAACTGCGTATCTGCGTCTTCTGCGTGTCTTGCCGCTCAACACTCAGCAAAAAGCTTTTCCACCATATCTTGCAAGGAGAAACTCTGCCAGGAAAGAAAACATCCCCGATCTTCTTCTAAAAGTTGCACAGAGGACTGCAGAGTGTTTAAGAAGATGAAAAAGATAGTGTCCCAAAACTCCTTTTATTCGAATATAACGTGAATGAAACGGCAGGAGAATGCTAATGTACTCGTTTCTATCAATTTCAAAGCTGCACACGCTATATATGTGTGCTGCGGCTTGTATCTTCGCCTTTGGGAAGCGGCCGTTCTCTCCATCTCCCGGAGGCGAAGAAGCGGCTTCTTCGCGCACAGAGCATTGTGCCGGTGGCGGTGATCTCCGGAGAGCGGCTTCTGACGAAAGACGCCCTGGCAGGAGGCTTAGTTTCGGAGAGCTCTTTACTCTGCCTTCTGCCTCTCTGGTCGCATAAAACTTAGCAAAAAGCTTTTTTACTATGTCTTGCAAGGACCAACTGTGCCAGTATGGAAAGCATCTCCGCTCTTGTTCTAGAAGTTGCACGGAGGTCTGCAGAGTGTTTAGCAAGAAGCAAAAGAAAGTTGTCCAAAACTCCTTCTTTTGGAGTGGTAATGTGAATGGAAAAGGCCGGAGAGTGGTAAGGTACTGTTTTCTTTAGGTTTGAGAGCTGCACACACAATCCCCATGTTGTGCGACTTTTTTCTTCGCTTTTAAAGACGCGGCCGCGGTCTCCGTCTCCCGGAGGCGAAGAAGCCGCTTCTTTGCACACAGAGCATTGTTCCGGTCGTGCTGCGCTCCGGAGCACGGCTTCTGCGGAAAGACGCCCGGGAGCGGTCCTTACCTTCGGAGAGCTCCGTATCTCTGAATCTGCGTCTCTTGTCGCCTACATCTTAGCAAAAAGCTTTTCTACTAGGTCTTGCAAGGAGAAACTCTCCCAGTACAAAAAGCATCCCGGATCTTTTTCTGGAAGTTGCACGGAATGTCAGCAGAGTGTTAGGCAAGAAGCAAAAGAAAGTTGTCCAAAACCCCTTTTCTTCCAATGTTAATGTGAATTGAAAAGGCAGGAGAATGAGGAAGTGCTGTTTTCTGTCCGTTTGAAAGCTGTCACAAGGAGAAACTCTATCAGCACCTCAAGTTTTCCTCCATTTTACTCCCGATCTTTCTTTTGTTGTGCAGTCAAGAAGCACCCCACTTTCTTAGTTATGCTGCAGGTTGTCTTCAAATGGCTTTGCTTTCTGTCCCCTCCTCCCCATTTCTAACAGGCACAAGCACATTCCCTTCCCGGAACAAAATCCTGGTAATAGAGCCAGGAAGACTACGCTTTGACTTTGAGAACCAAAACCTATCTAAGAGAAAATAGTCCATTCTTTGAGACCCAATATCACACATCTGTGTGCAGGAGGAAGAGGGGTGCGTGCGTGCGTGAATGGGAAGTGTACTCGCCAACAAACTAGAGCCAATATTAGTAACCAACATGTAACAAGTGTGGACGTATCTAATTCCCGGCTCTTTTTTGGATCTTTTTTCTTCAAGGTTTTTTTGCTTTTAAAGATTTTCTAGTCATTTGAAAGATTCTTCTTGGTTTGTGTGAGAATAGAAATCTCCATAAAGCTTACTACGTAAAAGCAGGGTAATCTTTTGGACTTGATGATGACTATTTGGGAGATGATATTTCCATCTGCATAAATCAATTTCCTTGTTTTGGAAATATTTTTGTCACGGAAAGTAGTAAGTTTCAAGATGTGTTTTTAGAAGGTGTAAAAATTGAGATCCTCATTTGTAGCAAAGCAATACAAAGAATATCCCTTAAAACCATCCACTCCATCATTTCATTTTTGTATTTTTGTCTTTTCAATAGCTAGTTCTCACTTTCAGGTGGCTTTTAAATGCCATGGTTTGACACAATTTTGTTATTCATTTCTAAGCTTCAAAATGATATTTAAGAAGAGTAATTTCCTGTAACTACTGGACAGTTTGCAAATTAACATCAAAGTGGAGGGAGGGAGGGAGGGAAGGAAGTGGCAGAAGGATGTGGCAGAAAGAAGGACATAGTGGAAGGAAGGCAGTGAAGGAAGGAAGTGGGGGAAGGAAAGAAAAGAAAGAAGGAAAGAGAGAAAGAAAAAAAAAGAAAGAAAGAAAGAAAGAAAAAGAAAGAAAAGGAAGGGAAAAAGAAGGAACAAGGGAAAGGGGGAAAGGGGGAAAGGGGGAAAGGGGGAAAGGGGGAAAGGGGGAAAGGGGGAAAGGGGGAAAGGGGGAAAGGGGGAAAGAAAGAAAGAAAGAAAGAAAGAAAGAAAGAAAGAAAGAAAGAAAGAAAGAAAGAAAGAAAGAAAGAAAGAAAGAAAGAAAGAAAGAAAGAAAGAAAGAAAGAAAGAAAGAAAGAAAGAAAGAAAGAAAGAAAGAAAGAAAGAAAGAAAGAAAGAAAGAAAGAAAGAAAGAAAGAAAGAAAGAAAGAAAGAAAGAAAGAAAGAAAGAAAGAAAGAAAGAGAAGGGAAGAAAATTCCCAAATGTCAGAAACGTTAAAGATGATAAAATACTTGCGTGTATGATAAAGAGCGAGGACTAGATATTAGATATAGTATTGCTAAATGGCACATAAATGTGAGACCCAAACAGTTCAACTCATTGGATAGCAGTTTCTCAGCATGAATATGTTATTTCTAGCTTCAACTTCTTACTGCTACTGTACAGAATGATTACCATAGAATAATGGAATGGTTGGCTTTGGAAGGGACCTTAAATTCACCTACCTCCTCCCCACCATGTCATTGTCAGGGACACCTTCCACTAGACCGCCTTAAGCTCAAAGACCCATTCAAGCTGGCCTTGATCCCTTCCAGGAATTGGTCACCCACAACATGTTCTAGTGTCTCCCAACCATCTTGGCAAGGAATTTCTTCCCAATAGCCAAAGGAAACCTATACTCTTCAGGTTTTAAAGCCATCCACACTTTTCCTATTGCTCCGTGCCCTTGTGTAGCTCACTTGCCTCCTTCTGGTAGGCTGTCTTCAGCTACTGGAGAGCTGCTCTAACAATTTGCCCAGAGTCTGCTCTTCTCCAGGCTGAGAAAACGCCTGCGGGACTCTGACTTGATGACAGACTTCATGTGCTGCACTGGGGGCTCAGACCATTCTTCTTCTTGGAATTGTTGTAGGATGCTCAACCCCTGTTGACTGTGGTACAGGTACACAGTTCATTGTGGTACAGGTAATAAATAGATGATTGTTTTAATAAAGACACAATTGAAATGATAAGAGCTAAATTTTAACGCAAAATTAATTGGAGAAAGATTCCTAAACCTGTGGCCCGTTACCCCAGCCCATCCATTGATTGTAAATGACATTCCTTGCAGATGTTATGATACATGAACCAAAGCCAAGTGATGGATACTGCTTAAGATAGATGTTCTACCTGCTTACTGCAATATGGTCTTATCAGTCTAAAACAATCCCCCGAACATTAAGAACAAGAGATTACATCATGAAGTAATGAAGTGCTTTGGTTGAAAGTAAAAGGCATTTGAAAGAAATGGGTTTGGGGGCTAACGCAGCAAGATCTCAGAAATGGAGTGCCAGCTTAGTTCTCTGCTTCAGAGACAAGTGAAGCAATTCAGAAGTGTCCTCCTGTGAAAAAGGTTGACAGATCTTTCTGCACAACAGTTAACAGCCGGCATCAGAAATGTGTGCAAATAACATACTAGCCACTACAAGTTTGTCCTCCAGGAGTGGAAGGGCCACTCAGACGCATAGCAGTGGTCTTGCTGCTGTGCCTGTTCAAATAGACAGAAAAGAATGAGGAAAACAAATTTTTCCATCTAGTTTGTTTCAGTATTGGTACAAAGACTATTTTCCCGCCCTCAGGAGACAGCAAAAACAGTCAACAACTGAAATGCTTCAGAAATGGAAATGATCTGAATCACAAATATTTCTTTTCACATCAAATTTAAAGCCTAAGTCATAACTGTCAAACAGATAGAACTACTTAAAGATGAATGTACTATACATACTAAAATATTCCCAGAGATAACTATTGTGTCCTTAGTCTGTTTAAAAGTCTAGACTTCCTGGTAAAAAAACTTGTACAGCGCTGAGGTAGCTCCACGACATTCTCTTTTCAGATTAATTAAACTCTTCAGTCTCACCACCGTTACCAATGGATTTCTGTAAGTCCTTGAAAACCAGTAATTTCCCTTTTTTCCTTCTATGAAAAAAATGACAGTGACAAGAGTTATTTGCACTCCCTATTTTCTGAAACAAGCCTGAACATCAAGCCTTAAGAACTTTATCATGAGTTTTACTTCAAACTAAATTTTAAGAGAATGGCAGAAAGAATGGGAGCCTCAAGCAAAAGAATTTAGGCTTCTAATTCTTGGGTTGTCTTCTTACTTACCTAAGACAAGAAGTGGAAAGAGAATAGATTAGAGTTAGCAGCTGTTTAAGATTTGCACGTACTCTTCCACTCTTCCAAGAGGTCAAGGATGCTTTTCTGGCCCTCCCTCCCTCCACAAGCTGCAGCTTCCTTCAAAGCACATTCACCTGCTGTGCAATGGAGCTCCCCACGAGCTCCATTGTGTTCCTCCACGGTTCTCCAGGGACTGCTGGGAGACAACCTGCTTGATGATGATGTCCTCCAGGGACTGTGGGGGATTCTTTGCTGTGTCAACTGGAGCACCTTCTCCTCCTTCTTGTCTCACTTTAGTATCATGCAGCTGCTTCTCATACTTCTTTTTTCCCTCACTTGTCACTGCCTATTCATATGTTTTGTACTTTTGACAATATATTTTCACAATGACTGATGGGCTCAGTTGCAGAAATGTGTCTTGCTAGAAAATTGGATACTATAGAAAACCATGATTTTACAGCAAAGAATAGTGGAAGTACAAATATACTGCTAAAGAACCGGAAAATTGACAATCATTCATTGTAATACGTCCCCTCATTTTGCCTTCTTTCTCCTTAAGATCTGGAAAGACTACTGGGCACTGAAAAACACTACAGTGTTGTTTCAAAGAAAAGACTTTTTTAGGATTCTAAGGCGCATGTTCCAATTGCTTGAGAAAATTGAGAAAAGGCACTTTGTCTTTTGTGATAAATATCATTAGCCAGTAGGGACAAAGTCTGACCAACAAGAGCAGATCAAAATCTGATGAGACCAAGCAATATACCTTGAGTGGCCAGGACAGAACCATTGAGTCATTGAATCTGTTGAATTGGAAGGACCCCATCAGGATCATCATCAGTCCAACTCCTGGCCCTGCCTGGGGCCATCCTTGAGAATCACACCATATGCCTGAGAGCAATGTCCCAAACTCAGACAGGTGTGATGGTGTGACCACTCCCTGGAAAGACTCTTCCAGTGCCCAGCCATTCTCTGGTTAAAAACTTTTTCCGGATACCCAACCTAAACCTCCCCTGACTCAGCTGCATGCCATTTCTTTGAGTCCTGTCTTTGTAGACCTCATTTGAGGACTTTCTAATACCAAGGTGATTCCGCCCCAGAGCAGAGCAGAGCAGAGCAGAGCAGAGAAGAGCAGAGCAGAGCAGAGCAGAGCAGAGCAAGACAATCCCCTTCCTTGCCCAGCTGGTGATACTGTGCCTGATGCACCCCAGGACAGGCTTGGCCCTCCTGGCTGCCAGGGCACTGCTGATGCACATTCAGCTTGCCATTGGCCAGGAGCCTGGGTCCCTTTCTGCAGTGCTTCTCCCAGCCTCTTGCTCCCTCCCCAGTCTATACACCCACCAGGATTGCCCTGTTGCAGGTGCTGAATCCAGCACTTGCCCTTGTTCCACTCCATCTGGTTGGTGATTGCCTGTGGGAATCCTCAAAAACAGAGGGGTTTGGGAAAGCTGCAAAAGGAAGGCCTCAGAGACAGCAGAACTGTCATTGGAGCTAAGCAGTAGTCATAAGGTTTGTCAGCAGAAAAATTAGATGAGAAGTAGAAAAGTAAGGACAAATGGAACAATGGTCTGTGTATTAATGCTTGTCTAGAATAACTCCCTAAGCTACAGCAAAGTATATCTAGCGCGATGTTAGGTAGTTCTAAGCTTAATAATGGAGCTCTGTGCGTTGTATCTTAAGGCTTACAAGCAGGTCTTTTATTCGAAAGAAGCGAGCATCGTTCTAAGCCCAGGTACATGTCTTTATAGTGATTGGACAGAAGTACTGTCAATATGCTTTTGCTTTGTGTGATTGGTCAAAAAACTTTTCAAGTAAGTTGTAACATTAAGTTCTTTGTCTGCTGCTGGGGACGTGAGCTGCTGGCAGCTTCCCATTGTCATCACCATGTCATGAGACTGATGCTGGAAAAAAACCAGCTTGAGACGCCGTCCCCAGCAGTCCCGCCCCTTTTGTGATTTGTGCATAGACTCCCGGCCAGCAAGAATTGCCCATCTCTCCTATTTGGCAAGATCTCTCTGCAAGGTCTCTGTGCCCTCAAGGGAGTTAGTTCACAGCTCCTCCCAATGTAGTGTCTTTGGCAAACTGTCTTAATATTCCTTCAAGTGCTGTGTCCAGGTTGTTCAAAAGATGTTGAAGAGAACTGGCCCAATGATGATACTGTCTTAGCCACTGAAATAAGTGCTTCATACTTCCTCTTGTGCAGAAATCACAACAAATTTCTTTTCTATCCATGCAGATATCTTTTCTTATGCTCATGCTTTTTATCCCAACAGCAGCTGACACGACATTTACAGGCACAGCAACAGCACACTTTTCCTGCTCTTACTAGACTTAACAATTTTGCAACCGGTCAATCAGTGACCTTTGCAACTAAAGTCAGACCTTCAGCATTTCTCATTAAATGAATGTCTTCAGAAGAAAACTTTGCTGCCTACTCTGTACGACTGAAGAATAGATGATAATGAGTTAGCATCACAATCAGTTAAGTACAGAGCCTATACTTTAGCAGGGAAAAAATTAAAAGAAGAGCTCTTTTATGCAACAACTATCTGAGAAACAAAACAACTAGGATCTTCCACAGGGTTCCCTGCAGTAGAAATGTACTTGTATGAATGCAGAAGATAAAAGATGTGGTTTTGAAAGGCTATGTCCTTGCTAAGCTAAATTGGATCTCATCCTGTAGATGAAAGATCAAGGAGCTCAAAGCGGAGCTAGAGAGACATGTCCAGATAATGAGACAGAGCAAAGCATTTTCCAAGATAATTAAGCATTCTGGTGGACTGGCCAGTTAGGTTAAATCTGCCACACCCATTCACTTTCGGGGACTGAACTGTGGAGTGCTAAACCGTATCTGCTGCTGTGCAAAGTAAAAGAGATCCATCCAAATTGTATGGTTAGTGTGAACACTCTCACTCTCAATTGTAAAACACTTCATAAGCTATTAATCAGTCTTAGGAACAAAATGAAATAAAGCTGTTATGCCATCTGGGAATGGGAAAACATGTTCAAAATATTTTTTTCTCTATGCTTTCTTCTTTTTTCTTTTTCTTTTTTTCTTTTTTTTTTTTTTTTTAATCCCACATTATGTGATTGATAATTTCAACCATTCTGGAATGCTTTTAACAGATGAACCCAGCACAGTAGTTTTATTACAGGCTCTTGTCCCTTACATGCTTCAGGACAGGTTTGGAATATACTCCACAGTCAATTAGTGGTTTTTTATCTCTTTTCCCAGAGACAACTTTTAAAGGACTACTTAACCCCTAAAAATCATAATTTCTCTGGTTTCTCCAAGCTTTTTGAGAAAGCTGTTTTGGTTTTGTTTTGGTTTGTTGTTTGTTTTGTTTTATTGCATCATTCCTAATGTCTTCAGACCTACTACAAGAAGAAGTTAAAAATAGATCTTATTTGAAGAGACTGTTAAAGCTAATGAACTGCCAGTCTTGGTATTTGTATCTTTCTAAATCCTTTAAATTCCAAGGTTGCCTTCCTGAATCCTCAGTTACTTAGAAAACATTGTGTTTATAAAACAGACCCAGTTCAATTGCTTCTGCAAACTCACCTTCATTTTATAGGATTGTACTTCAAGAAATCTTGCTTCATTCAAACATTGAAAGTACAGATTTGACATCATCTGTGACCCTTCGATCTGTCTGAACTGTATTTCATTGTGTGAGTTTCTCAGTTGCTTCAAATAAGGACAGAATCTTTTCAATTTGCATAGCATGTTATCTGAAGATCTCCTGTCTGCTTTCTTCACTTGCTTTAATGGGAAGACAAGGGAAATACATTTTGAATGTTATCTTTTAGAGTCTACTTTTACCTACCAGTGTGCTTATATGGACTAGAACCAATGTCAGCTTGAAAGAAGGTATTGTCACGATCCGCTGATACCAAGGGGTTGGTTAACTGGTTGGTTGGTTAACTGATCTCGGAGTGCAACAGACAACCTGGAAAGGGGATTGCAGTATCAATCCAAACAAATGCACCTTTATAGAATGACCACAGCAAATGCCTGAAAGGAATCAGGGAGAGGAAAAGAATAAAAAAGAGGGGGAGAAAGAGAGAGGAGTATAGCTACCAAACATGGAGAGACTAAGTTCTCTTAGTCCAGCCGATAGAGTTTGCCTAGTCACGTTGGGAAGATCTCAAGTCCTGGTTAACTCAAGGTTCTATTATAGTCCATTGCTGAGGGGGAAACAGAATCTTGAAATGGCTGAGATACAATCAAGAAGAAGAAGAAGTCTATTGAAATTGCTGAGGGGAAAAAGATATTGAAGACGGGTACAGACAGTCCATGTTCTCAGCAGGATAAGTCAGTATCAGCAGTGAGTGGGACCCACTGTTTCAGGACTGCTTTCTGGGGGAAACCAGTCTAGGTCCGGTGAACACATCTGTAGGCAACACTCAGCAGGCATCCTGCTTCAGTCAGGCCAGCACCCCTGCATCAGAATTACAGGTGTCTCAGTCTCAGTCCTTGGTAGGGGGGCTTCAACCTCGGTGCCTCACGCTGGTAGTGGAGATGAAGGATTTTCCATGGGGGGGGCTACCAAGTTGCCCCAGCAAGTTCATCTGGCCAAGAGGTGGGAAAATTCCTGGTCTATTGTCGTGAAGCAGGTGCAAGCATATAGGCCGGGTCGCCGCCCTTTGGCAGGCCCTGCTAGAAGCAGTCACTGAAGACACAGCTGTGAACAATCACTTGGCAGGCCAGAATTCTGCTCAGGGGCCTCAGGATTTTTGGTGTTCATCCATTACTGGCAGGCCAGAATTCCCATCGGTGTCTTTAGGGTCCCAGTGTCTGTCCTGGGAATGGTCGTGAGGCAAATGAGGGGAACTTTAGACTGTCTTTCACACGTATCAGAAAATCTATTTACTGAAATGGCCAAAAAGAATGCATAACATTTACAATTGAGGGGGAAAAAGAAAACCAAACTCAAACCGTTGGAGCAATATCATTCTAGAGAATGCCATGTCTCTATGAAAAATACAAAAAAATTTCTGTTTTCAAACGCACCCACAAATCACCATTTTGCATCTTTTTTGTTGTTGTTGTTGTTGTTTGTTTTAAAGCTCTGGCACTTATCTGATTCCTTTTTGAGTTAGTTCAGCTCATTAATCTAGTAAGAAAGCTGCTAAAATTAAACTGAAAAACCTATGGGGAACAGGATGCCACTTCAGCCATGTTGTAGGGAAGCATTAGGTCAGCCTTCTGTCTTGTAGAAATATGTCTGTCATATAGGAAAATCAATGTGTAGCACTATCTTATTTTGAACTTTCTCATTGCTACTGGGTTCCTGAATGATCAAGATGGTTTAAACCAACAACAGGCAGCCCTCTAAGATACTCCCCAAACTATTGCAATGGAATAACTTGATCAGGTGAAGAGCTCGCTATGCAAAAGCTGAATATGATGTCAAGAATGCTTTGTTGTGGATTACCATTGTTTGGGATCATTTATCCCTTACCCTCCCATGTAGGTATAGGAAAAATTTAAGAAACCACAAGGCTTTTACAGCTGTTCTTGTATTTTGGGATCGTAAGGACTTGGGTTGGTAAACAAAACTGTGGTGAGTTTTACTATTGACTTTATCGCTGTTTCACTTTGAATTAACTGCTTTGCATTTCAGCTTACCCATCAGTATAATGAGAAGAAGAATATCTTCCTTCCTGCCCAAAAGATGTTGAATTATGCCTGTGATGTCACGGACTTAAAGACGAAAACCATTGTGATTGAAAGGAAGTATTGGCATGCCACAAGGTAACTGGAGTGAGCTGTGTTTCCTCCTCAGCTTCACTGTGATAGTAGAATTTTAATTAGCAGTTCCAAAACTTTGTCTTAGCATAGTCTGGTGACATATCTCAGTAGAGCAGTGTCCTAGGGTGACTTTATGATGTTGTATCCCCAGCCATCTGTTCTGTTAATGCTGGATATTATATTCTCTGCCTTCAAGACTGCTTCTGAGAGCAAAGGTGGGGAGAAGAAGAAGTACGGAGTTTGTTATCACAGGCTGCACTCACTCTTCTAAAAGCAACACTGCTCCACATTCTGTGCTGCACTGTGTTGTCTGGGCACTGATGGAGCAGAACAGAGTGTTCTTTGCTTTTCAGTTGGTTTAGCTGGCTGAGGCAGAGTTTTCCCTGGACTGTCTTTTTTCTTTCCCTTTTCTTGGAACTGTTCAAACCTGCTCCAGACTGGGACCTGGAGAGCACTGAGAGCTTGCACTTTGTGGCCTATGGGGGCCTACTCTGGGCAGCAGCCTTTCCTAGTGCCGGAGGGATTGATAACAGAGCAAGCATCCACAGGAGAGACTTTCTGAATTTGTTGTCTCTTCAGAGCGGCGATTGAGTTTTGTCATCTGGTATTGTTCATTTTTTGTGCTGGGGGGTGCTTTCCCTGGTAAATAAACAGATTTTTTCCACTTCTCTCAGAGGAAATGTTTCCCAGACCAGTTGAGGGGAGGGGCCGTGTAGGTGGGCTTTCTGGGGGGGGCCCCCTGAGACATAAACTTTAAAGAAATTTAGGGATTTTAGAGGAGCTGAGGTTTTAGTTAGAGATAAGCCTTATTAGAGTTTATCAAAATAAATAGGTAGGCCTTGTTGAAGTTAAGAGTTAGTAGTTAACTAATAATTGATTGCTTGTCAACATCATGTTTGCTTAGCTGGGTTTATCATGAAGAATATAGAAACTCATAAATAGCTTTTAGGAACATAAGACAATTGTAGGCCACCTCTGTTCTGAAACCAATTGAAGATGGGGAATGGGAGTTCTACCAATGGGTTCATTTGTCATATTTGCATTGAAAATGTAGAAAGTTCAGAACCAGGAAGACTTCATTTATTTCCTCATTTTGGAACCCCTCCCCATGAAAGGGACCACCGATTCATTTTGAGGAACAAACTACGTGTGCTTAATAGCTTTTGAACTAATTACCATACGAAGTGAGGAATGATGGGATGTACCTAAATTATGAATATGTATTTGTCTTTTGGGTATTCAATACTTGTATAGATAAAAAGACTCTGTTATCACCTCTAAATCACAGTGTGTATTTGGGAGCTATCCCGCACGCTGCCCAGCGTTGCAATAAACATACACTTTCTAATTTTGAACTGTTAGAGAGCCTTGGTCCGTCACAGTTGGATATCAGTACTAGATCAATATTTTTAATAAATCACCCCTTCTTGAGGATTGCTGCCAAATTTGCCCTAAACCAAGACAAGCAGGATCTGCGATTTAGAGAATGATGGAATCACTTTGGTTGGAAAAGACCTTTAAGAACATTGAGTCTAAATGTAATTAGCAAACACAACCATCAAGCAATGTTTTGCTGTCTGAAGAGAACATGGTTTATCTGGTAAGCTTTGCAAGTATTTGTGTCATCACAAGCATGCATGTCCAATGCATTAGATGGGTATATAATAAGAAACCTGTGCAAATCAACAGAATGATTCTCAGGGTAGGATATTGGCATGTTTCATCCTTCTTCCCGACTTCTTCCAATGAATTATTTTTACAAAGTAATGATTGGAATTGTTACTCTTTTGACGGTTCTTGTTGTATTACTGACATTTTTGGCATAGGAATGCCAAATAGGCTAATTCACCTAGTTTTTCAGATAAAGACCAAGATTTAGTGTTGCTTAAGCTGGAGGCAGAAATATTTAAATCTTCCAGCCTCCTTCTTAGTACCTAATTTCTATTACAATATCAGTGCACAATCTTGTCCCTTAAGGTCCAGCTAGCTCAGTTGATACCAACAGGGTGACATTAGTAGGGCTCACGTGATGCTGCACACAGAAGCCCTCGGGGTGCACCTCTAGCAGACAGTAATTCATGCACTTGGACCATCCCAGTGCTGACTTTGGATCACCAGAAGAGTAGAACTAGAGAGATTTGATGGAGAGCTCTCTGGAGGAAGTGGCCTGAAGAAGACAGCAGAAATCCCATCTGTGTGTTTGTACAAATAACGTGAATACCATTTACAGAAAAAGATCTTCAAATGGATCTAGCTTTTTCTGCAGACTATTTGTCAACTATATGCATTACATGGACAGTTCCACTGAGCATCTGAAATACAGCTGCGTTTAAGTGGATTGATTCAGGGTTGGAAAGCGGTGAAATAAAGCTTTTCAGGAATAGCTGACATCCAAGTCCCGCAGAAATTTACCTATTTTTAATGTCCAGATGCTTTTTAAAATCATGGGTGACCATTTAGCTACCTAATAGCTTTAATCAGAAATACAAAGAAAATTTTAAACTCCCATCTTTTATAGCTTGAATATTTTTCTTTGTTTATTTCCTGGTTTCCAATTCAGGTCTACAAATCATATGATTAGGTAATGAGAACTCATGCTGTATAAAAATATTTCGTGCTATACTTCCAAGTCAAGGCCATGTTTTTCCCGGAACTGTTTAAAAAAATAAAATTCTATCTGGATTCTCTCTAGCCCACACTCATCATTATATAAAGTCATTTAAATATTATATTTTGACTTTACATGGTGCAATTATATTCAGAAATCCAAGGCTCTATTGTTAGATTGTTTGTATGGTTTTCTGGCAATTCTAACTTCCCACAACCACCCTTGGCAGCTATATATTTTTGCAGCAAGGCATCACAGGGGTCTGTGAGAAGTTTGAATGTGAAGCAGAGCTAACATTAAAATAC
Source organism: Molothrus aeneus (assembly GCF_037042795.1). NCBI lineage: Eukaryota > Metazoa > Chordata > Aves > Passeriformes > Icteridae > Molothrus > Molothrus aeneus. The sequence continues at coordinate 34,157 of NW_027098971.1, forward strand.
ACGTGACATACTCGAAATATTTCACTTCCGAAAGTTACAGTTTGCTTAGATGGAAGGAAATATGAAATAAATAAACCTCACACAACATTTCTAAATCTTGGAAATCTATTACCTGAACTTTGAGTCAGTTTGCAGGACAGGACTCTGTAGAAATGCAAATGTGAAGTCCAAGGAATAGAGCAGAAGGTGTATTGGGCAGGGGTACAGAAGATTGCTCTGAAGGGTGATGTAAGCAAGATTGCATCCTATAAAGATAGCAGCTGCTTCTGCTGGTGCCAACATAGAGAATTTGCGCCACCAGCCTAGTTTTCTGGGGACATTTGACCTGTACACTCTTGAGGGCTTGTAGATGGGAATGAATGTGTCCTTTGATCTGTTTTTTTCTTTTGAATGTCTATGACCTGACTTGCTATTGTGTACTGTACTGTATCGTTTTAGAAACAGACACGTTTCATCTGTTTGAAAGCTGTAGTTGAAAGTGAGCTTGCAATCATGAGTTGGCTGTCAAAAGAATTAATTTTCTGCTTTAAGCAAAATATCAATAGAAACATTCCATCCACTCCTATGATACAGATTCCTTTTGAATTTACAGGGTAATTTGCATTAGTGAGTATACTGCATGTGCAATAAATACACCTTGCTTGGTTTCTAATGATGATAATAGTCCTCTTTGTATTACTCTAAGGATTGAACTCACCATCATTATTTTCCTGTTCTCATTGAACTGTAAAGGAAAAATAGTTTTGCATTAACCAAGGAGTAAAATGCATGGATTTAGCATCATTCTTGCAAGTAGTCCTCGATTCTGAAAATACCTCTCAGAAGCTGCATCAAATGGCAAAGCTAGACAGATTGCAGAATGCAGAACCTGCCATTTAGGATCAGGTACAAAATAACACCCAAGAAATTCTTCATGGATGCTGCATAAGTACAAAGACGCCGTTATTTAAAAGAGAAAAATAGTCAATGTGAAACGTGTTTGATGAATAAAAAGCTATGCTAATCAAGAGACTACAGTGCCAAGTGTGCTACAAGGCTTTTTTGTAATTAACATCATTCCCAGCATGAAAAAATACTATTTTTATTGTAGATTGCTTAAGAGTGCACAACAGTTTGGAAAAAAGTGCTTTGCTTTTTCTATTCATAGGAACTGTGTATCATGGTAAGAGATACTGTAAACAGGTTTTGGAAAACAATGTTATTTTGAAGATTCATTCTATTCAGAAATACTTCCCATGAAAAAATTTGCTCTGCCTTCCATCCTGAAGACTCTTAAAGGAAAATGTCTTTGTTGCATTCTCTTCACACTAGTTCAGGAGCTCAGTCTTACCTGCATTCTAATGCTTTTTTATGTTCCTGATGGCATGGCTTAGACATCCTTGTCTCCATTACCATCATGATTTCCAGATCAAGTGATGAGAATTTTTCTTCAGGATTGGTGAAGTTAAGTGTCATAACATTTTTGTCAAGTCAATTTGAAGGGGTTTTTTTGCCAAAGGAGTCTCTTCCTTCCTAATGAAAACCATTGGCAATAGCAAACCTACTCAGTTTTTCAGGAAGTCAAATAATACATCTCCACTGTACAAGGTCCTCCGTTTGTTTTTTTTTCACCAGAAGAAAACTGCTGTTTTCTTCTTCTTCTTCTTCTATCACCTTAGACTTACTTTCTTCCAAAATCTTTTTAAACCTTTAGATTACTTTCACAGTGTGCTATAGCATATGTATTTGAAAAGACCATTTGTACATATTCAAATGGCTTACTTCTAATCTATTAAGAAATGGCTGTACTTCTATTAAGGAAACATAAAGGTGCAGTAATATTTTTTCTTCTACAAAATTTAAAAAGCCCCAACTATTAAAAATGATACCAGCAAATGATGTCTGTAAGACTGAGGCAGGAGACTTTTTTCCAGAACAATGTGCAGTTCTTCCCAATTCTATTTTTCCCTCCAATTACTTTGTACAAAAATAGTTTTACACAGTCTTCTAATAGTGGCGTGTTACTAGTGGGGTAGAGTATTGCCCTGCCAGCATTGGAATTGACTCGACTGTAGTTGTGTTCAAATTTGCTGATGAGACAAGGTTTTTTTGCTGAACGCACTTCAGCAAGCAAGAGAGCTTCTTAGTCTTAAGATGCTATGAGTCCCAGAAGAAGATGAATGAGGTGATGACATGCCTTGTGTTCTGAAGAGAGATCAAAACTTATTTCTGGGGTCACCCCCCCTCTTGGTACAGAAAGCACACAGAGGGCTTTGAAGCAGCACTTTCACCCTCTTTGCATTCACTAGTAAATCGGAGACAGAGCTTGCCCCAAGGTTTGTGCAAAAATACTCTTTTGATGCAACTCTTAACCAGACAAAATCTCTGGGAAAATTTGCAGTGGCAGAAAGCAATTTTCCCTTCCTGGGAAATCTACTGAAACGGTTCAGAAGTTATTCCCATTCCCTGTTGCTAACCTCTGCTGTCTAGCTGTCCGATATGTTTGGGACCATGTTGAAATCATTCTAAACAATGTACTGATGCCGCACTGTTGAGTAAACATAGGTCTTTTCCATAGGTGTCAGGGAAAAATATTTCTGTTGGTAAAAATGATAGAAAACAATACCAGCATGGCAGAAAAACAATTACATCAATAGAATGAAGATGCCCAGAATTCTTCTTTTGAAGTTACACACAGTCAATATTTTCTAAAGAAGGTTGTGAAACTTAATAAGGAGTACATTCCACGTGACTGGTGCACAAGTTCATGTTTCCACCTTACAAAATACATATTATTAAAAGAAAAATGTTCTGCCTTGTAGAAAAGTAACCCATTCGTAATTTGATCAAAGATAGGATTAGATCAAGTATTCCTACAAGACAGTAGTAGTACTAGGAAAAGCCTTTTGGCGTCTATTTAACTACAGGAAACTTGAGAAAGCAGAAGAGTGTCCTTCCCTGCTGCAAGCTGTACTTCCTATTTGCTAGTGCTGCTTCAACATTGTCTAAAGAAAACTTGCCAAAATAAGACTATTGTATACAAGCAACTGTAACTATCCATTCCGTTCCAGCTAATTTTAACTAGCAAGTATGAGTCACACACTCTAATGGAATATTCTAATGCATAGATAGAGCATACCTTCACTAATAAATGGGGACTCTGGAAAAAGGAGCAAATGCAGTTGAATTTCAGGGAAGGAAATTATTGGAGTGCTAACTGCAGTCCCTCGACTTCACAAGAAATGATGTCTGGTAATCCCAACCAGAAACATATAGAAATCCATTTTCAAATGGGTTGCATCTATGGTCCTCTGCTCTTCCTATATGAAGAAACTGTGGTTTGAATCAATCTTCAAAATAGTATGCCTAAAGACCTTAGATGCCTCCAATTCTTTTGTTGGTTTTTTTTTTTTTTTCCAGAAGCAACTGTCTCAAAACCTTTTTAAAGCTGACATTTTCCCTTAAGATGCCATATTTTAAAAGAGCACCTTGTCATTTAACAGGGTATTCCAAACATCATTTACAAGTTTAGACTGAAAGTAACACTTTTCCTAGTAATCTTTCATTTTTTGCAGCTCAGTGCTAACATAGGCAGCAAAGAAGAGAACAGACCACAGCTCTTTCTGGAGCATCTTGAACAAATGCCCTTGCTTATGTTCTAATCATTCACTTCACCAAAAGACCTAATGATGAAGAAAAGGTTGTGAAAGCATTACTAGTAGTGCTACATGGCAATCCACGGGTGTGATTTCTCAAGCAGAATTTGTATCACATAGATGATACTTGGCAAACAGCAAATGAAGGGGTTTTCTTCAGCTCTCAGACTGATGTTACATGTCAGTAATTTAAAAAAAGATAACAAGAAGAAGGTTATTTTTTAACATGTGAATTTAATTACACTCCTGCCATGGACATCTGAATCTTATGAATAGACAGTGTCTGATTTAGAAAAAAATAAAGAATTACCACAGTTTAAAGAAACATAGGATCATAAACCCTTTGCTGATGGAACGTAGCCTATTCATTGGTTGAAATGAAGCAGGTAGACAGGACATATGAAATATTTTTTTGTGCATCAAACATTTATTTTCTAAAGTGATGCTGACAGATAGTGAACTCACCAACTTAGATATTGCACGGTAGATAAGGGTACATAACTTGCTCCATCAAGTAATCCCTTGGAATCATCATCCAAGGGGATTTTCCCCTGCATCTGTGAAAATATGCCTACCTTTTTCACAATACTTCTGCAGCAGCATTGTTAGGCCTGATCAGCTGGTATGGAGAGGGAATTATCGGCAGCAAGGTGACTGGCCAGGGCAATTTGCTTCAATGGATTTTGATCTCCCGGATATTTTGCAGACCTGCTTCAGCCCTGCTTGTCAAACACAGCCTTTAAAGGGTGCCAAACAATTGTTAGTCTGTACTGGGCCATATGCTCTTTATTCTCTCCCTCAACTTCTCCATCGCCTCTCATCTGTTTCACATGAGCTATGTTCAAGGTCCACAGGCTACTTTTCACAGAATCTTCAGGCCTGATGCAGTAAGAATGATGACTAGAACACAGCTGGGATCAATTTTCCAGTTTGGATAAAATGCATTCTGCACACAAATCCAATGAGAAGGTGTTCCCCCTATGCCCAGAAAAACCTTCACTAGTACTAGTGTTCTACGTAAACTGCAACTTAGTCTGAAAGAAAAGCTTTTTTCTGAGAGTGTCTAAGAGCTTTGTATGAAGCACAGATATTTGATATATGCAATTTTGAATACCAGAGGAAAAAGAAAACGGCACAAAGCTTTTAATGGTGCTGGTTTTAATTTTAAATTCCATGCACCTTTTCAAAAAGTGTCAGCTCAAATGCCCATCAACATATTTTAGTCACCTGTAAGTCAGTATTCATATAAAATGTGATTCAAATCAAAAGAATTTCAAACCTTTCCTCAAAGTTTATATGCCTAGATTTAATACTTCTGACACATATTAGATGAAAGGAAGACATTTTTTACTGTGGGGGTGATGGAACACTGGAACAGGTTGCCCAGAGAAGTAGTGGGTGTCCCATCCCTGAAAGTATTCAAGGTCAGGTTGGATGGGGCTTTGAGCAGCAACACAGGAGACTCTTGATGGTAGAGAAACAAAGTTTGAATCTAGAAGAAACTCAGATTGAAGTATAGGAGCAAGTTTTCCCTCAGCTCTTGGGGTAAAATCAAAGTGTTACAAAATTACCTTGATCTGTGATTTTCACTACTGTAACAGGTTAATGAAAACTATGCAGAAGATAGCAAATTTTAAAAGAGAGAAGAATTACAGCATAAAATACATGGGATGGGTTTCTACATGGGACAAAATCTCTGTATTTCCACACTTCCTCATGTTAGGATTTCATGAAGTGCCAAAGAAGGCGGCAAAATATCATTCAGGACATTATTTACTGGGGTTCAGCCTGGCCTTTAGTAGGAATTGGGTTTGAACATAATGCAGATATACCACACACTTTCCCTTCACTGAAAAATTACTGTTTACAATGAATAAGCAATGAGGATATAAAATTGACTGAAAGCATCTTAAAAAGGTAAAGTATTTCATTGTAAATGATCTGTGATCCAAATAGTTCTTCCACCTTAGTGAGGGACAAAAGAATTCTTCCATATCATGATGGTTTAAAATTGTATAAACCAATGTTTTCTTCTGAAAAGATATTATCTATTTTTTTCTATCTTTAGAAGAAAATATTCCTAGACATACAACACATGAGAATGAAGTAATTGTAAAGAAACAAATAATATGAAAATATTCCCTACATATAATTAAATGAAAAGCTGTGTTTTAAATAGGAAGTAGATATTAAACAGAATTTTTACACCAGATATTTGAATTGTTGCACCAGCTATTTTGCCCACAAAGAGAGGTATTTAGCATTTCGGTCTTTTCCAAGGTGTTCATCATCTGCTATGCTGACCTCTGCGTGGGCCTAGGTGTGTGTGGAGGGGGGGCATGTGAAGGGGAGTGTGTATGTTTGCTTAACACTTGTTGTGGCAGATTCATGCCTCAGCTCCATCATTTGTTTTAGAAACTTCACAGAGAGTGGATATGAAGTTTAATATCAACAAGAGATCAATTCCCAAATCATCCATTTTACCCTACCTTATAAATCATATGCTTTGTTGCATATTTTATCAAATATACTTTCAAGCCACACGGAGAAATGAGAATGTGGAGAATCCCTCCAATGTCTTGCAACTTTTATGCAAACAGAGTTTCAAGAAAGGATCATTTCTTTTAAAGTACATCTGGGACAGGCATGATGGTGGTGTCAAGCTGCTGGAGTTTTTGTTGCTGGGAGAAGTCGTACAAAAGGATTGGTTTTTACATTGACTAGTTACTGAATCAAGTGCATGAATACATTGGAAATTCAACTGGGGGTTCCTTTTTCTAGCAGATTACTTCTAGAACGAGCTTGCAGACTGAAGCTGACTCTTTTGCTCTCTTTTTGTTTCTTACCTATTTTCTTGGCTTCTTTACCACTATCTACACAATTTTGGAACTTTTTTCCCAACTAAAATTGTTTCATAGTCTGATAATTAGGATACATTTTTTACAAGGAATTTTTAAAAATCTTTGTTTGAGTTAAGAAGGTTAAGGACTAAGGTCTTTTTCTTACCTTATCAATATTGGGATGAAATTGATAAATAAAGACTAACTCTTTCTTTTTATTTTCAACCCAAGTAGATAGTTCCCATACATTAATACATTTTGTGGACCAATATTTGCCATTCTGATGTAAGTTGTCCCTTCTTAACAATATACATTCTGTGACTATGTTGACAACACTATTGGTGAAGATCCTAACTGGTCTTAAACACACATAGGGAGAAATTTGCTCAGCCAGTGTCAGTCTTAAGCATGCCTATCAGAAGATCTTTCTATAGCTGGGGAATTTTCCCATGAAAGGGATTCAGTTATGGAAGAGACACTTATCCCAGAGTTTTGCATTCTTCTTGAGCACTACTTAAGGAACTTAGATCCCATGTCCATTTGGATCTCTCTCTGCACAGATCTTTGTCATGCCAGTGCTTGAAATGCATCTCTAAGAGAATTCACTAGCACAGAATGAACGAGAGTGGAAGGCGTCAGTGGGGCTCACCAGGTCCAACCCCCCTGCTTAAACCAGGCTACCTAGAGCCTCTTGCCCAGGATTATATCTGGGTGTACTTTTCATGTCTTCAAAGATCCAGGCTCCACAATCTTTCTGGGCAGTCTGTGCCGTGGTTCAGTCGCCCTCACAGTAAAAAATCATTTGCTGATGTGCAGAGGCAATCTCCTGTATTTCAGTGTGTGCCTACTGCCTCTTGTCTTTTCACTGAGCATCCTTGAAAAGACACTGGTTCCCTCCTCTTTGCACTATTCCTTCTGGGATGTATGTGTGCTGCCACCTAGAGAAATGTCAAAAACCTTCCTGAAGCCCAGGCAGACAATATTCCCTTCATCTACCGGGCAAGTTGATTCATCAGAGGAGTTTAAAAAGTTGTTCAGCATGAAGTTCCCCTGGTAAATCCATGCTGACTATGTTATTTTGTCCTCCTTCATGTGCCTGGCAATGCTTTCCAGCAATAGCTGCTCCATCAACTTCCTGGGGATAAAAATGACGCTGGCTGGCTGGCTTGTACTTTTCCAAGTCCTCCTAGTTGCCTTTTTCCAAGATGGGTGACATTTGCTTTCATCCAGTCTTTGGGCACTTTCCTCAGTCACTATGATCCATCAAACATCATTAGGAGTGGCCTCAGAATAACATCTGCTAACACCCTTGAGACCTGTGGCTGCATCTCAACAGGGCCTGTGGACTTCATGGAATACGTACCAATTCAGTGACTATGCCCATAAAAGTTTGCAAGGGATAAGAGAACGTATTAACAGGTACCTGAAGAGTGAGTGAAAAACTATGGAAGCAATCCAAAAGGACAAAGACTTGAGTTCCCTTTTCAGACAAAGCATCCTATCGTGGAGCTGAGCAGCTTTAGATCTAGGGAAGCTTCCCCTCTGAAAGGATGCAGAAGACATTCTTTTACCCGTATCCACTAATAAAATGTATTGACCATTCACTTGCAATACAAAAAAACTAAATTATTTCCAAAATTGTTGCCGCCTAACTAGACAATCATGTACTGGCTGGGTATTCCCCTAACAGATGACAGCACCTGCTTGATGCCTCTTATGCCTACAGACTATTTGAATTAGGTCATCTGAGTGGGGATTACTGGTCTGGGAACTTTCTTTCTGATGAATTTGGAAGATTTACTGAAGCAAGGACCTGAAGATGAAAACTTCATTTCCCACCAGTGCACTTTAACATCCACGGCTGTAATGCCATTGTTTCTCACCAACTGAGTCAAGAATTTATGACTACAAAGTGAATCAGCTCCAAAAGGAAAGATAAAGGCTAGAAAACATTCTCTCTTGGTAAAGCAAATGAAGTGACTAAATTCTAATCACTCGCTGGCCTAAAGCTTCAAGGAGGGGGAGGTGGACCAGGTTTCCTTCCACTGCCGTTCTCTTTGTCACCTCAGTGTTTTATAGGGGTATGCAGACATTCAAAAAGAGAGCTTTGCTGATTTCATAAAATTCAGTCTTAAAAAATAACTTGATAGCAGCTGAAATGAAAAGAACAAATAAAATGCAATTAATTCCACGGAAGCTTGAAATGATTATTTCTTCATTTTGCATTTGAGGATGTATATTGTGTGAGTTTGTCTTGTATTGTTCTACAGGTTTTCTAACTGGCACACCTTTCTTTATGAATGGACTGTCCTTTCCTAAATGCTCTCATATGGAGGAACATGCTTCTGATAAGAAGAGCACTAGGGTGTCTTTACTTGACCTTTTATTTTTACTGATGTTTGGTCCTTGGAAATGAATGGGGTTTTTCAATTGAAATGTCTTACTATTGTTCCCACAGGATAAGCCACAGGCTCTTCTGCTCAGAGCTGTCACTAGTCAGCTATTCTCCTATCTGCCTTTAAGTAGTTGAATGTTCTGGTCTAAAAGTAGCACCTTCTATGTAGCCATGCTCTTAGCTGCCAGTGTCATCTTGAATCCAAACACCCTCCCGCAAGGGACCGCTGGTTCTGTAGTCAACTAAGGGGAAAAAAACGGTCCATCCATGCTTCCTGATTTAAAATATAAAGGTATATAAAGGTATGGTGTCCCTAAACGATTCTCTGCAGTTGAACACTACTTATCTTTGCCGTGTTTCTTCAACTCACTTGCAAGTCATTCATGCGTTACCTTCTTGTGAGAATTGCTTGGTTTGAAGATGATTTAAAAGGGTATGAGAATACTTTTGTGCCTCTGCTATAAGGATGCTTTTCAAATCCACACAAACCTCCTGCAAATGCAAAAGCATTCATCCTGTATTGTCCTAGGCTACAATATAAAAATGTATTCTGCTCCCAACCTCAAGAGCTGCTGAAACCGGGAGGGGCATCGTTTTTTCCTTATCTCCTTATCTCTTAACGGGGCCATCCATGTCTTGCCACATGACTCAGAGATGACTCCCTCCAGGAGCCATTTCTGTTTAAAGGGTAATCAAGGAACCACTGCATGACTCAGAACAATTTGAGCCCATTGCAAGATGCTCTGCCCAGGGGGCAGGAGCTAAGCATCCCCAGCTGGATAGAATCTGAGTTTTGGGACACCACAAGCAGTCTTTCCACTGGCTTCCTAGAAGAACGGCCACCCTCACCCACTGGTCTTCAGAGGACAAGAGCTACCAGATGGTTTCTACAGGATCACCACTTCAACAAGACCATTTCATCCGGACTGCTGCCACCACCCTAACTAGCAGGGTGACAGGTCGTATTCTGTCCGTGGTTTTTCTTTTGTATTATTGCATGTATTTGGTTTTTCCCCTTTTCCTAATAAATTGTATTTCTGACTTGGAGTCTTGCTGCCATGCTGGATTTCTTCAGACCGACTAGCTCCTGACACCAACAGCCAGAGTGGGCTGCCCCCAGAAAGCTGTCGAATCCAGGGTGCAGCTGTAGGGCACAGCTGCTCTATGGCACAGGTGGACTGCATTGGGGATAGGACTGCACCGAGGGCAGGGACAAGGAACAGGGAGAGGTCTTCTGTATGTTTTCCAAAGGAGTTTCTTCCCTGGAGGGCCAGGGACAGAAAGACACTGACTCAAATGCATACATCAACTTAGAAATGGGGAGAGGTCCCAGAGGAGGATACAATCTTTAACACACTGGGAGCAACTGGGGGTGGACCACAAGGCGGGGAATACAATGTTTAAACCAATAGGGGACTACAGGGGAGGAGAATAACTTAAACAAACCAATGGGGTTTTGAAGACTATAAAATTGATAGGGAAGTTTCTAGAGAAAGGGGCAGGCTTGGGGAGGGATTGACATTCAGTGGGAGGAGGAAAAGGGAACAAAAGGGCAGGTCTTTGGGGAGATGGACAACTAGGGCAAAAACTAACACCACGGGGGGAAAGGAACAATCCATTAATAATAAAATATGCTACAACAGCACAAAACCGGAAGTATTCTAAAACTGACTACTCAAACTGCATTGCAATCAAAAACACACACTGCAACAGCGACAGCATCTCTTGCTGCTTTTGCTTTCAAACCAGAAGAGGTGCCAACCAAAAAATTAGCAAACTTAAAAGTTAACTGGCTGCAGTTTTGATTTCCTTCTTAAATATATTACTGCTTGTCTAATTGGCTTAGCAGCATGTCTGTTCTTAGTGCCAAGCAGGGATTCACTTTGCCAGGCATGGAGGAAGCTTCTAGGAGCTTTTCACAAAAGATTCACTTCTGTGGCTGGCTTCTTCCCTCCCCACCAAAAACCAAGCCATGCAAAACCAACACCTTAACTAATCCCTAGTACTTAGTACGCATCCAATAATTCCTTTTAAACTATACTTTACATTTTTTACCAAATGCCCTGAAAAGAAATGGATCCATAATATTGATCAAAATAGTTCCAGTTCAATAGAAATATTGGGTCATGCAACTCTGGTTTACATCACTATTTTTTGTACAATCAACAGGAGCTTTTTTCGCCTCTAAAGAAATGTTTCCTGATGGTTTGGATCAGAAGATCCAGTATTGCCATGGTGAGATTTTTGTTTTGAAGGCCATAAGCTGTGCTCAGTGTTTTGGGTATATTCTTTGTTGTGCCTTGCATATATTTTGGATAGAAAGCCAGTAGAGATGATGTCCTTGCTGCAGTAGCCATGCTAAATAAGGCAGAGCGTCTGGCTGATGTACTGGAGCTGTAGACTATCCACCAGTCTCCCAGGGCGGTGAGGATCTCTAAAGGAATATAATCTTGGCTATGCTCTGGAAGTTTTACAGAGAGAAAGAGCCTCATAGCTCTAATGATTTGTCTCCTGGAGTTCTGAAGAATATGTTGTAAAGAAGAAGGCTGCTGTCTTTCGCAACAATCTTCCACGCATTCAAGAGGATCATTTAACTTCTTGTCTGAGAATGAAAGAAATATTAGTAGTAATTAGTTCTTTTTTCTCTGTCGGTGCATCACTGATTGAGTTTGGGTAGGTTACATTTTATTTCTTTTTTTTCTTTAAATATTACATCGTAAGGTGTTCCAAATTCCCAAATTCTGCTTCACTTTATTTTGTAGGCCAGACTGGTTCATCTTGTCTCGGCTGTATTATTGCAGACCATATCTGAATGAATTTTTTTTTTTTTTCATTTTGGACATTATTAGATTTAAACTGTATGAACAGAACACTTGATTTATCATTATTTTAGCAGTTTGGAAGGAAATAGAGAATTTTTAAGAAAATGACGCAACTCCACTTGTGGTTTTCAATGGAAGAGAAGAATAACAATGTCCTACATTCACAGCATTGTTTGCAGTAATATTGCAGCTAGTTTCCAGCAACTTAGGTCAGGTTCTGGAAGCAGGCACCCATGATAGTATAGAAGTCTAAGCAGTTTCATTTTGGCGGCTTTTCTTGAAAAATAGCTAATATGTCTCAACGTTGTGCTGAATCTTGTTGTACAGACTCTTCTTTTGAGGTCTGAACTCCTTGCTGGACTACTGTATCTCAGAATCAGCTACAGTAAACCTGTGTTTCCTTATAGCTTTAAGAATTTGGTTCTAATCTATAAAAGCAAGAAAAGGTTGCCATATTAATACAAGAGAAAGAAAATGTTAGGAAAGCAGTTAATGGCATGGGGATTTTTCCTACAAATTGGAGCAGAGATTTAGTTGTTTGATGGGGTTTTTTGCTTCTCAATGGAATTTTAGAAGTGGTTGGGAAAGAAAGTGTGGATTTTTCCAGGTTTGCCTTTAAAGAAGAATAACAGGGGAAACTGTTAAGAATAACAGGGGAAACTGAAAAGAATTAATCCAGAACTCTATGCCTTTCATACAGAGTTTCAGAAGTGAAAAGCAGGAAGAGACAGTCCAGACAAGATGATTGAATAGAATGAATTCAAAATAGCTTTCATTTCCCTCTGAATTCCAGCTCTAAACCTTATTAATATTAAGGTATTAATAGGAAATACATCTGTCCTAGGGTGACGTTATGATGCTTGTATCCCCATTCATGTGTTCTGTGAATGTTGGATATTATGTTCTGTACCTTTAAGACTGGCTCTGAAGAGGGAATGTTTTGTTTTGGTTTTCTTATCAACCTGGCGGGACACAGAGACTGCAGCTTTTGCTTTTTCTGCTTTTGCTTTTGGCTTTGCTCTCTCTCACTCTTGCTTGCTTCGCTTCTCCTTGCTTTTGCTCATTAGCTAGTTTAGCTAAACTGTCCAAATTTCTTCCTGGACCGTTTCTCCTTCAGGTCTTCCTGACCATTTTGAACCTGCTCCGGACTGGGACCTGGGAAACACCGAGAGTTTGCACCTTGTGGCCTGCAGCAGCTGGCCCAGCGCCGGAGGGACTGAGAACAAAGTGACCACCCCCCCAAGAGAGACTTTCTGAATTTGTCATCTTTTTCAGAGTGCTGTCATCCAGAATTGTTCCTTTTGCGTGCTGGGGGGTGCTGTGCCTATTAAATGAACAGGTTCGTTCCACTTCTCTCTGAGGAATCCTTCCCGAACCAGTTGGGGGGAGGGGCCCTAATTTGGAAATTCTCCTCCAAATTTGCCCTAAACCAGGACAACATCGCAATCTCTAAGATTTAAAAATGGACGATGAAGTTTTCTATCCAGTAAAGTGTAAGGCTTCACATTTTAATCTGATTTGCATTTTGGTGAAAGCCGGGCATCCTTTGCAATTTACCAGATAACAAGGGATTTAGAACAGTAAGTATGCAAGTAATCTTTTGGACCCTTCATCTCCCTTCTTATGACAATGAATACATTTATTAAGCTTGTTGTCCTGGTATGTTTTTATTCCATCAGGGGATTTGATCATACAAATGTCTAGTCATTCTTTCCTTGTTTTCAACCACTCTAAGAGCATTAATCAGAACTATTCAGTAGTTCTTGATCTGCAACAGTGACAAGCACTAGACTGGTAAGAGTCAGTGGGCATCAGCAGATCCCCTATGACAGCACGTGGCGGGCTGTTCTGGCAGGACTGAAGTTTGAGGGGCTCGAATTCTGTGAAATAGAACATTCGAGGGATGGGAAACATGGAAACAGATTCTGAGCTTTCAACCCAACACATGAAGAAGTAATAAGGCAGGTAATTTTCTGTGGAAATTTCTTTAGCCCCAGTGTTGTGGATGATGATCACTCTTCCTACCTCCTTTGGCCAGCTACCAGTTTTCCCCTCCATTACTCTGCTTATGGACAGAAAACCAGAAGAAGGGATTTTTGACCAAAACACCTATCAGGACCTTAGAGTGTTTTTTGCTCCAAAATGTTTCAAGGCAGATAGGGAAACAACTCCATTTTCGAGAGTGTGTTGAGAAGACAAGGTTGAAAGTTAAAAACCATGGGTTCTTTTTCTATATATGTTACTGATTGTGCTTATTATCTTAGTCATGTTATATATATATATATATATTTGGTAGGGTTTGTTCTTTTTTTATTTTTCTTGGGTTTTTTTTCCTTTTTTTTTTTTTTTTTTGATTCATCCTTGAGATAAAAGGCCAAAAGTACAGAAAAGTTCTGTACGGTTAAAACACTTTTGAGATGCCTCATGCTGAAAAACTTGTAGCTACTGCTAAGGCCCATTGGCCAATTCCTGCTTCATTTCTGAGAAGGCCCATTGGCCAATTCCTGCTTCATTTCTGAGAAGCTATAAAATTCCCATCTGTATTTTAGTTCTAACAATTTGTTGTTATGGTGGAGATGCAAATTAAGAACAACCATTTTTGAATCTGTAGGGATGTATTTACCATTTTGTAGCTGCCTTTTCAGTTTCTGAGCCACTATTGAAAAAAAGGAGAAGTATCTACACTGTTTTCAACCTGTAGACCATCCACTACTGTCCACATGCTCAGATTCAAAGGCAAACAAGCCTGTCTGGCCTCATTGGGAGGAATTATTTGCATTCAAAATACTAGACTAGTATTTGATTTCCACCAGCAGAGTCCATTGGGCAGCTCCTGTCATCTGCATTTCAATATTTAATCCTCCTCTATGTTTACTGTGCAAAGCTCTTTCAGAATGATGGTGTGCCCACTGTCTCACCAGCTGTGACGTTTGCAGCGAGTCTCCCACGGAAAGGAGCTGTAAAAAAGGCAAGCCAGGGCAGTGATTTCTGTTGCTCAATACCCACAAATCAAAGCTATTTAGTCTAATTTAAGGCTGAAAAAGAATTCAAAATGCCTTCAAAGGATTCAAAAAATCATCAGACAATACTGCAGTTCAGTATTCAGGACAAGAGCATATCCCACAGTGTGGTGGTTTGACAGGAAATGTGTTTTCTGGGATGCTGTGGTTAGGCCAATGGATGTTCAGATTTTAATATTGGCACCTAAGGTGGCCATTGGGACATTGGATGCACCTCTGAGAACACAGGGTTAAAAGCAGGGCTCTCCCCTGGGAGGCTCTCTTGGGTTCCGGTCAGGGAAAGGTTCAGATCTCCCCTGCCTGGCTGCGGGCTGGGCGGGGCAGGGGAAGCCACCCAGCCCGGTGAGGTAGGCTGGGCCCCTGGCCAGAAGGGAGGTGAAGGCCCCTGCAGGATGGAAGGGTGGCTGAGAGGCATTGGGCAGCCCCCCCCCCCCCCCCCCCACCGCAGGAGAGACAGAGAGAGAGCTGGTGCCTGTTCTTGGCCGGCCGAGAAGGAGAAGAGGGGAGTGCAAGAAGGGGCCTGGCAGGGCAGCCATGGGAGTTCTGGACAGACAGAGCCTCAGATTTTTAACCCTTTTCTTGGATGATGGAAACCTTACAAATGCTAATCCTCCTGGAGTTGAATGAGAAGAGAGATATAGAGGAGATAAGAGGAAATGGGCCACGAGAGAAATAGAGAAGAACGCAGGTGGAAGAGATGATGGAGTAGCTTATGCTGGACTCTTTGTGTGTAGCCATGGACAGAGCCATGTTTCCTTGTGATACAGGGACTGCATTCTAGGGGGAGGCAATGCCTCAGGACCAAGAGGGTTCGGTGTGGGTACCCCTCGGCCCCAGGGGGTGAAAAATATGGGGGGGACAGATGTCCCAAAATTGAGACTGTGCCTTTTTGCAGTGGGATGAAGCATCCTTAAAAGTCGACCCTAGAAGCAGCTCTGGTCTGTGTTCAGTGGTGAGAGCACTGGACATGAAAGGAATAGGTCACCACTGGCACAAGAAGGACTCCTTGTCCTCTTGATGAACTGAGGATTGAGTATTCTGAAGGGTGGTGCTGGACCGAGAGTCGATGATTTGGGGGATGTATTGTATTGGGAATTTGGGGAGGAGGAGGAGGAGATGTATTTGTGAAGTTTTCATTTTCCTTGTGTGTTTCTTTTTTTTTTTTTTTCCTTTCCCTTGTAGTTTAGTTAATAATTTTTTTTTTCCCCTAAGTGGGAGCCTGCTTTGCTTATTCCTGGTCACATCTCACAGCAGAAACCAGGGAGAGAGTATACTCATGGGGGCACTGGCATTGTCCCAGTGTCAAGCCATGACACACAGGCTGAGAGAATGAGGGCTGTTTAGCCTGGTGAAGAGAAGGTTGCATGGAGACCTCACAACACCTTCCAATATCTGAAGGGAAGCAGGAGAGGGACTCTTCATTAGGAACTCTGGAGACAGGACAATGGGCAATGGCTTCAAAATGAAAGAGGGCAGGTTGAAATTAGATACTCGGAAGAAATTCTTCCCTGTGAGGGTGGTGAAGCACTGGCACAGACAGCCTGGAGAAGTTATGGACACCCCAACCTGGTGTTCAAGGCCAGGCTGGATGGGGCTCTGAGCAACCTGAGCAAGTAAAAGGTGTCCCCGCCCATGTCAGAGAACTAGATGGCCTTTAAGGTCTTTGTCTACCCCGGCCATTCTATGATCCTGTGATTCTGCTGTGGTAGCGTTCAGGATGGAGCGTGTTCTGCATGTTGGCCATTTCCAATACACCATTGGTTCCAGGTGCCTTACACTAGCTTGCTCCCTGAAAATTCGGTCAGAATGAAGAACATCTCTATATATATTAGACACATAATAAATGAAGAAATGGGTTTGCACATTTGTCCACTAAGTTGTGGATGAGATTGCTGTGAAGTTTCATTTGGTTTTCTTGTTTGCTCATGAGGCCGACGGTCCTTGTGTCAGCTGCCTCAAAGGCAGCATTTGCCTCCTTCTCCTCCCTTCTCCCTCCTCCCTCTTTCAATTTCTTTCCCTTGACAATTTAATGTCGTTTTCCCTTTCATACCTGAAAATCCCTGCATGCTTCTGGGCTTTCTCCTTTTTCATGCAGATCTTCTTCCACCCCTGACAATCCATACTTTTCATACCATAAGGGCCTGCTTGCAGGCATAAAAGACTTTGATTCCTTATTATATCTATGGGAATTTAATTAATAGCTTCATGCCTTTTCATAGAAAGAGTAGGGAATTGATAGCTTGTTCCCTGAAGTACAGAAGGAAGAGAATGAAACATGAATCATGTGGAGTGGAAAAGTTGCTCTCTATTTTCTTCCAAGAACTACCCCAAAAGATACAGGGGGTGATGAAGCCTGGCTAGATGAGTTTCCCTTCTAATGGAAGGAAACAACCACGCCACTTCATACAAGTCAGTCCTATAGAAGAGAGAAATTCACTTCTGGGAACATTGCAGGATTTGAATGCAGAGTCACACTCATCCTTTGTTGCTTTGTTGTCTGCTTGGCATGGAACACGCTGCTTTGAAGAGGGAAGTGACTAACAGACAGTCCACTTTACAAACACATATGCTTCCCTCTTCTTCTGAGACCTCAGCACAGAGCCCTCTTTGGCATGGTACTTCAAGGTAAGAAGGAGCGGGCAGAGGGCACTGCGAACAGACAGCAGTTTGCAGGTTGTATAGGAAAGAGGACTGCCCCTTGAATGTGGTGCAAATACAAACTTCCACCAGTTTCAGGGGTACACTTCAGCCAAGCTTGTTGTCCTGGCACATTTTTTCTCTGTGAAACGCTTTGCGGTATGATCTGGACGACAAGAGATGCAGAATACGGGGCTACGTAGTGCTGAGAAGGTAAATGTCTGGCCCCAGTGTCTTTTGGCAGAAGCAGTGCACTAGAGCCGTTGGCTGCTGCCACAATGATCTGTGTGAGAAACAGATGCCTAATCCCCTCCGGGAGAGTAAAAGCAGGATTGGTTACAAGAGTCGAAGAGCACTGGGCTGGCGGCTGCCGCATACCAGCTGTAAAAGGAGCATGACTCCTACTGGCCTACCAACCAAACTCATGGTGGCAGTGGTAAAGATTAAAGTTCAGTGAGAGCTATTTGTGCTGCTACCTATGGCCCTTCTGTGGAAACAAATGTGCCTACCTTTAGGTTCCGAGATCCAGAGAACACAATGGTAGTTGCAGCGGAAAAGGGAAGGACAGAGCGCACTGGTGAGTTTGATGTGGCTTACACAGGGCAGGCAGAAGGTGCAGCCCAAGTCTCGCTTTTATTTCTAGAGCCTTTTTCTACGCAAACAGCTGCTGGATGTTTGCAACAAAGATGTGAGTGTGAAAAAGTGAGGGCAGGTCTATGTGGGAAAGAAGATACAAAGCATTGTGTGCAGTTTAAAAGCTGTTTAGAAAAAAAAGGAGTTACTTTGAGAACATCTTCTGTCTTGACACTTCCACCTGTGTGATCTTTAGCTGCTTTGGACATGTCCACAATGAAAGAATGTGAAAATATTTGCGCTGCCAATGTCAGGTTGCACAGGAAAGAGGGTAGGTTGGCAAATGCCTTCTGTCCTGGCACATCTGTCAGTCAGAAGTGCAGCTGAAAACGCTTGGCTGTAGCGATAGTCTCTGTCACTTTGAGAGAATGTGCTGATGCACGTATATATATCATTGAGAAAGTCCGTGAGAATCGCTAGTATGTTTCGTTTGGTTGACAGACTGCAAAGGGAGCGTTATGGCCAGCACTGCCTTTTTGTTGTAGGACTTTTCCTTTGAGAGCAGCCGCTGGACATTTTGAAGCGGTTTGGGATCTTCAAGTGTTAGAGTGCAAGATGGTACCTAGATCTTGAGGGAAAGTGCATATCTCCAGGAAGCTGAATGCAGTTCAGTGGGTGCAAGTTACATGTTGAGCAGCTGATGGCCCAGAAAACTTTCTAAAATGAAGAGGCCATGCTGCAATTGCCTTTTATTTTGAAGCTTCTAAACTGTGCAGCCAACAATGAAATGATTCTTTTTCCTTCTCTGCTACATGCAGGATCCCATTCTGTCAGTACCCGAGAGCCAGGATCCACAGCGGAGCTCTTGTCCCTACACTGCTCCCACACGAACGGGGCTGGGCTAGAAAAGTGCTTGTCTTTTTCCTGGGCACTGTCAGCGCTCTTCTAAATAACCACACCACAGCATTGTCAACTCACAAAACCAGGACACGCACTGAGCCCAGCTCACAACCACCCCCAGGACCCAGCCAAGTCAGAAACGTCCCTGCTCTCCAATCAACTGTGTCAGGACAAAAGGATTTCACCGATCTTCCCCTTCCAAGTGGATACTCTTCTTTGCCCCACACTCAAAGGCCGACACCAGATCTTCTGCCCTAACAAACTTTTTCTCTCTCACAGAGCCTGGTAACAAACTTGAAAATGTCGGCTGAGCTCGCAAAACTGTTGGTGGAGAAAGCTCTTTGCTGCCTACAATTTCAATTGCACCCATCAAACTATAAACATGCACCCTGCTATCGCCACTTTCCTTCTCAGCTCTAAGTACCACCGTAAGCCTTCAATCTCTCAGAGTCAGGATCCAAATGGGATGGCACCAGGGACTGCTCACACAGTCCCTAAAGCTACAAGGGACAAAAACCTGTCCTGCAGAGGCCTGGCCTGGCCTCTGCATTCCCACTGACAGTTCAACAACTCTAACCCAGAGAACTGCCTATTGGGAAAAGCCTTTCAATTCACTAAGACCACCCAAAGTGGCCACCCAAACTTTGCCAAAGGGAGGAGGAACTAGAAGCCCATCTCAAAAGAAATGGCATCCCCTCCTCCAAAATCCAAAGCATCCAGGGCCTGATCCTCTACAAAGGTGTCAGACCACTGCTATTGGGCATTACCTGTGCGGGGCACTA
Source organism: Molothrus aeneus (assembly GCF_037042795.1). Classification (NCBI taxonomy): domain Eukaryota; kingdom Metazoa; phylum Chordata; class Aves; order Passeriformes; family Icteridae; genus Molothrus; species Molothrus aeneus. Next base: position 53,761 of record NW_027098971.1, read on the forward strand.
GCTAGGCTGCACACCAAGACCCAGCGCAGCTCTTTACCTTGTCCAAAAGAAGTGTGCTGGCAGAATTTCAAGAAGGCTGCCTTGAGAAAGTGGAAAACACAGGCCAAATGGATTCTTTCAGGAAGGAGACTGCCTTCCAAAGATGGATACCGACTCCATGATTGTACAAATTGAGTCAGTGCTTCCAAACCAAATATGCCAGGATAGAAAGTTGCTGCCGCCCTTAAGCTGCACGACACAGCTTCTTATCTGCACCTCCAACACTGGGGCTAAGTTCTTTCCTTCCCATGAGAAAGCATTGCTGTTCTCCTTCAGGAACTTACAGAGCAAAAGTTGCATACCACGTCCGGTACTGACTCTGTCCAACAATGGCTCCTACACAGAAAGGACCAGGACAGAAATGTCTTGCTGTACTATACCTTCCCACGATACCTTATCATCAGCCCTACCAACATTGCCACCGTATCTTTTACTTCCCAAGCAAGGAAAGGCACTCCAAGTCACTTGGCTTTGCCTTGCCTCCAGTACCATGCCTAGTTTTCCTAGCCTACCCTACCCTAGCTTTGCTTGCTTGCCTATGTCTGCCTTGCCTAGCCCTTCAAATAACTTCCTGGCTTTGCTTTGCCTTGTCTACCACTCTTTGCCTTGCCTTTCATGCAGGTAAGGCAATGCAAAGCAAGTGTAGGCAATTGTAGGCAAGTCAAGGGACAGGTTGGCAAGACTGAAGCCGTGAGGGGAAAGCAAATGGAGTGGTAGGTGAGACAAGTCCCAGAAGTTAGAGGCAAGGCTGGGCATAGGAGGTGATGGTAACCGGAAGGGCTAGGCAAGGCCAAGCCCTGTAGGAAAACTGCAGGCAGGTCAAATGTGAGGCATGGGTATGCAAGGGAATGCAAAGCAATGGAGAATTAGCAGGGCATGGCAAGGAAACTGGTTGGTTGCCCAAAGCAAGGCAAGTGGCAGGTCCATTCAAAGACTGCTGGTACACAAAAGCGGCCCGGACCGACCGCTCTGTCCAGCCTTGATCTTGCATGGGTCATGTTTAATCTGCACCTAAGACACTTGAGTTGCCTGCTTTCCTTTGTATGCAAAAGAACTGTCATTCTGCCCCTGAAGCCCAAGGGTGAAAGATGAACTTTGTGTCCAAAATTCAAGACATGTAAGCATAGATGTCAGAAGAAAGCTGTCAGGACAGATAGGTGTGCTTGCACGTGGCCTCCTCCAGGCTTCCTCTCACAAGCTCCTGAAACGCTGGGGCCTTGAGAAAAAAAAGCCAGTGGAAGCCTGGAGAATCCTAGGAGAAGCAGGCAGGGCAATGCATGTGGAAGAGATTCCACAAAAAGAGAGGTGGTGAATTCCAGGTGGGGGACTGATGAGCAAGGTAATGCAAGGCAAGGAAGGGGTTCAAGGACAAGGCCAGACAAGTGGTGGCTTTGCCAGGCAACACAAAAGAGAGGGAGACAAGGCAATAAGAGTCCTAGAAGGAGAAGGAAATGAAAGATTGGAGCTGGACAAATGGGAAGGAAAAGAAGGATAGGTGAGCAAGTCAATACAAGGCACTGGCTTGGTATGAAGGGCAAGGGAAGGACATGCATGGGTCAGGAAGGCAAGGGAAAAGAAAGGAATTGTCAGCAATGACAAGAAATGCAAGATTGGGTAGGAAAGGCAAGGCAATGTGGGGGAGGGATAGGCAACACAATGGGTATCTTAACAGGAAATGTCCATGCACAGCAAGGCCGAAGGAGAAGTGGTAGAGAGGTCAAGGTGGGAAATAGGTGAGTGTGTGCAGCCAAGAAAGAAAGAAAGAAAGTGCGTAGCTCTCGTGTGTGTGTGTGTGTGTGTGTGTGTGTGTGTGTGTGTGTGTGTGTGTGTGTGTGTCTGTGTGAAGTTTGCAGGATGTAAAGCAAAGAAAGGTGTCTCTTGATTGTGGAGTGAATGGATGTTTTCGAACGTAAGTGGCAAGGTCCAAGCAACCTTTTCATCCTGGTACATCTGTGTCTGTGAGACATAGTCAGAAACGTCTCCTTTTAGATTCAGACTGCAAGCAGGACATAGAATGTGACTGTGTGAATAGCTGAGCAGGAAAGCACATCACATCAGCATGTTTCAACAGAAGCAGTTAGTGCGAGAAGGAGATGGACGTGTGGGACTCCAGCAATATGGCAATGCACTCAGCTGAGAAGCAAAGTGCAATGCCTCGGTGTATGCTCTGAAAATAAAAGGCTGCAAGGAAAAAGCAAGATTTCACAGGCCAGTGAAATCTTTCTGTCCTGGCACACTGAGCTGTTTGAAGGTGAACCGCTGTTTGGTTTCACTAAGGACTCGGAGACATGGAGAGGATGTGCTTGTCCATGTAGCTGAGAAGGAAAGTGAGAATCACCGGTATGTTTGGCAGAGTTTGTAGGCTGCGAGGAGAAGGTGACGGCCAGGCCTGGCTTTTGGCTGTGGCACTTGTTGCAAGGAAGAAGCTGCTGGATGGTTAAGCTTTTGGGGATCTGCAAGAGTGAAAGACTACGCTGGTACCTCATAAAACTAATGCTTGTTGATCATCTGGCTGAATCTATGACATAAACCAGAAGTGAAATTTCCCCCCATTTCCCTCAGTTTTTTCACCTTTTCATCCAACAGCCTGGGCCTTTTTCAAGCTGCTGTCAAACGCCTTGCCTTGGAAGCTAGAAGTATCTCAGTTCACCTGCTAAGAAACACAGAAAAGAGCTCAAGTCAATTTCAGAATTGCTCTGAGCAGAGCTGGTGTTTCGGTACCGTAAATTTCCATTGCGAATATGTGCAAAAATCACCATTTTATTAGGCAAAGATTTGAAATACACTAGCAGCTTCATCTTCTTGTCGCTGCAGTCCTTGGAAGTTTTGCTATTTACTGAAACAGGAAACAGGTCAAACACGAGAAGCTTAAGAATCCAAGCTCACTGCCATTGTACAAATAGCACAAACTTGATGAATTCAAGTTACCATTGTAACATACAGAATGGCTCTAGTCAAGCAAATGGATGTGTCGTCCTTCACGGGGGCAGAAAACCTTTCTACCACGTGAACTCTGGGAGTAATCCATCATGCCTCAGTGTGCTGTGGCTGGTCAGAGAGCTACACGATGGGTCTCTTTGCCTATGGCACTCTCAGGGCTCAAAGCTGCACATAAACTCCCTCTCCTTACAGACACGCTAGTAAAGCCCACCGAAAATGCCGTTCTCCAGACAGCTTACTGAAACCAGCTAGGAGTTCCCAGCATCATGCTGGGCACTTCTGTCCACAGATGGCTTTGCTTTTAATGAACCAGAACAGAGCTGCGTTTTTCTAGTCTTTAGCTCTACTAAGGTATTTGATGTAACATGGTGTGAAAAAATCTGTTTCGACAATGATAATAACAGAGGGGATAATGTACCTTTTGCTGCTCCATTCTTCTTTTGCTGCTCCATTTTGCTTGCTTTGTTATTGCTTTCTGTCAAAGAAACGCCAGCAAAATCCCTCATCAAGTCCTGCTGTGAAGACAGACTGCCAGAAAGGTAGAGAAACTTTGAACCTTTTCAAGACCCTTGTAGCACATGTCTTGGTCAATTTGTATGCAGATCCCTTCTCCAGCAGGACTTTTTTGCACCGTTAGCGCACATTGAACTGAATCCAGTACAAAAGCAGTGAATAGAGGAACTTTTCTTTTCATTAGAATGGTGATAAAAATGCATATCAAATAAAAGCATTTTAGAGCAGCAGGAAGATTTTCTATGTAGCTAGCAAATCATAAAAAGATGCATATTTACCGGTGGGGTTCCTCTGGGAATTTCAAAGAATTCCAGACAGAAAACACAGCTTAGTAAACTGCAAATCTAAATCACAGTATCTAGAAAGGTGACATGAAAAAGAGCAAGAGGAAGAAAACCAAAAAGAAAACCAAAGGAAGCCAGAAATAAGGCACAACCTCTCCTCCTTCTCCGCTTACTACAGTACCTTAGAAGTACCTACGAGTGTCCTAACAGTCACATAAGTAGAAAACTGTGCCAAGAACAATTGTGGAAACTGGAAAACCATGCTATCCCAACAGAAACATAGGGTTTGCTTTCACGACGATTAAATCTGCATGCAATGCGTACGGTAAGGGTATGTTTTGTATATTCAAAAACAATTCAAAAATATTTCCAAATTGAAGGGGCTGCTTTTTATTTCTTTTGAATTACTTGGCTAAATATGGTGCACGTTAAAATACTGCAGAGATGTGGTTCATTTTCCAGATGCCAACTGCAAAGGAGGGAAGCATTTTGTGTGCTTAAGAAAGTCAAGTATTGGAGAGTGTTTTTGTTACTTCTTTAGAAGGTTAGAATATGCATAAAAGATGCTAGCTGGGGACTTACAATTAATGAATTATTTACTGTCACTAGGTCAAATGACATTAGCTTTCAAAAAGGAAAAGTAGTCTTATTCCACGTGCCAATTTTAAAGCAGATTAATAAGCCTTCAGCAGAATATGGATATGAAGAGGGATATGACATGAAAGGGTAAGCAACACTGGTGACAGCAAAAGGCTTACCTGCTTCACACAAATACAGGAGATAAACTACTATTTTTACACAAACATTGCTATCCAGAGCTTTCCTTGAAAAGTTTCAATGCCAATCATGACAGTAAAATTCGGAGTGACAGTAAAATTCACTCTATCATGAATAAAATTTACTCAATCATGACAGCAAAATTTGCTCAATGATGAGTAAAATTCTTCGTGTAAGCGAAGTACCTTAAAGCAAAGGGTAGCTCAAGCATAATTGGCATTTGATGTCAACAAAGGCAACTTGGCCTGCACGTGTCACATCTACTGCATTAAAAAGCTTACTCTGTCTCAGATTCCTTTTGAGGGATACCAACGCAAGCCGTTAAACTGCATGAAAATGATGACTTAAAGGAGGACATATTAGAAGAATGGAATAATGGTTAATGTTCTTTTCCTTCCAACTGCTTTCTTTGCCCTTCTAAATTTTTTAAGTCCTTCCTGGTATCACCGTGATAGCAGTGCAGCAAGTGTTTGGTTGTAAGCTGTCCATATTGCCAGCTTCTGGACTGCCTTCAGAAAACTTCCCACTGGTTTTGGATAGAAATCACAAGCAGTAGAGATGACAAAGACTGCAGAAACCTTCTCATCTCCTTCTAGAGCAGGAGCGTGTCTTTGACCCACTCTTAACTAGACAACTTTCATCAGTCATGAGAGAGTCTCATGTTCAAGAGCTAAGCAATGACAGCTGTAAATGACAAAAAGCACACTGATATTTTCTTGGGACTCCAGCAGAGAGCAATGAAGGAGCTTGAATTCACCTTCTTGGAAAGTTTGAAAATGCACATGAAGTTTAGGAGAGGAGCTAAGCCATGGTAACTTTTGTTGAGTATGTCTGCGTAGACAGAGTTTCCATCACCGCAGAAGGAATGTCATTTAACCCACATAATCATCTCTAGCTGCTAAGCTGCGCTTACTGCAGATTATCCGCAACATATTTTACAGGGTGAGCTTTTATGTGTAATCCCTGAGTAACATTCCAGAGAGAAGTATTTTGGAGGGGGGGAAAGCCCAACTCTTAACTTTTTCAAATAATGGTTACATTTGAAAGTCAAAAAAGATGTAAAACCTTTCTTTCCTAGACGTATTACCAGCACAAACTGTACCAGAATTTACGACGCTTTTATTATGGCAGCATAACTCTACCGTGGACGCTCTGGCTCTGGACTATTCCTTAAGAAACAAAGTCCCCGAGAGAAATAAAACAAAATTAGCCAAAAATATTGGGCTGGATGATTTCAAAGGCTATGTACTAAAGGCCAAACACTTGTAATAATAGTAAAGAGTGGACTAAAAGTTAAAGCATTACTCAGTTCAAAGATATCTTGTTCTCACAGAAGACTGTAAAAAACCTCTCTTTTTCTGGGTCTGTTTTGTGCATTTAGATGTACCTTCTACTCCTTTCCACTGTATGCGAATGTTTATGACAAGGTTGGAGGACCTCATGTAACCTTCTATAAGTAAAGAAAGAGAAGCCAGTAAAGCAAGGCAAAATTGTTAATGGCAGGTGGAAAGAGGGAGGCCAAGAATAGAAAACAAAAGAACAATAATAATTAAACGCCCTCCCTGTCTTCTGTGAAAAGTAAAGGCACAGACAAGAAAGAACAACTGCAAAATTCTCACGAGAAAAACGCACTTTATCTGGCTCAAGTATTTTGTGCTACATTTCTTGCTGTTTTCTCATGCCAAACATCTTAACCATTGAAGGTGTCCCTTTTCTCTTTCTGGAATACAGCTAGGAAGATGGCTGTGTCATTGCTGTCAAGCTGTTATTCTCAGAGGTGTCCAGTTGAAAGTCCTAGATGAACTGATTTGCTCTGTCTCTTTAATATGGCATGACTTAACCACTTCCAGTTTCAGCAGCTGGACTTGCCCAGCCCTACAATTCTTTAATCTTTGAATGGTTATATAAGCTCCTTGGCAACTGGCATTTGTAAGTCCATGAAACTGTGCAGAATTTGCACTATGAGATGATGCCAAATGAGTCATGGCAGTAGATTAACTAGGACATGCAAAGCAGAGAGGAGGGAATGAGAGCACAAGAAGAGGGTACAATCTCCTTTTTTTCTGCAACAGGGCTAACACCGTAGAAATCAAAAGGAACACAAATCCTCCTAGGGGTAGTTCTTGCAAAAAACAAAGACTTCTTTTTGTGTTCACAGATCACAGCAAAATGCGGATGACAAAACCAGGCCATTAAGTCACATACAGTATGAAGCAGTATGAAAGAGGAAAGCAGCTGAGAGCGTCAACCCTGCTGAGTAGTCTCAGTATTCTTCTCGACATTAGCAGAAATTTGAAATGAGGCTCTGAAAATTACAAAGGAGGCAGAAGAAAAGGGAGCAATGACTCCTCTGGCATAGTGTTTCCTAACAGGGATCTTCAAAATGTAAAGATTGTATCATCCTTTCAACTGAAGGAAGGTATTAAAACAACAGGAAGGAAATGGCATCACATGCTAGAAAGACTGGGCAGTGTACTTCTAGACAGAAAGGCCACTGATGGAAAACCGACTAAACTGGCACCAATGCAGCAGCATTGTATTAAAGCCCAAAAATACCCACCGCTTCACTCTTTGCCATTCCGTTCATATGGACACGGCAGCTCTGCAACATTCCTACTGATCATCTCCTTGGCAAACTGGGAGTGAGGGTCCCTAGTGATGCAGAGTCCCCAGGCAGGTGCAGAGGAGAGCTGCTTTTTTGCAAAAACCAGGCTTTTGAAGCACTCAGGCCTTTATCAGTTCCATAGCTTTAAGCCATAACAAAATTCATTCAACCAACCATCCTACACCACGCTGTGAACACGTGACGATTCTAGAACTTGTTGATCTACCTCTGATTCAGCGGCCTCACCTTCCCATAGTCCTTTTCTGCTTAGCCAAAGTATCGGGCCTCAGCCCAAGGCCTTCCTTTTGTAAGCTTCTACCTATATGCAGCAGCAAACCACTACTTTTTTCCGTGCCAAGAGTTTAAGTAGATGATTTGCATCTGCCCTTCCGGTGAAACATAATGGGGAGAGAAAATCCTGTCGGAAATGTTCAGTCCTTCAGTTTTCTAGACAGGCCAAATCAAAAGAAAAGCAAGCTATAGGATTGTGTACTTGCTCTTACAAAGCACCTGCTGCCCTCTGACAATGAACTAGCAGAAAACCAGCAAAAATAAGACTTGAGGCAAACAACCCTTTGAAGGGAATTATGACATGATAAAGAAAGACAACACATTTCCAGCTTGTCGAGATACTTGAAATGTCAGCAAAGGCTTGAGGGCAAAGGCTGAACGAATGGGGAAAGGTTACAAGAATCCCAAGAAAAACATGACCATGGATTAAAAGAATCCCAACAGGTTAACTGACCTGTTGAAGTTTTCAGGAAATCAGTGGCTGCTGATTTAGATAAGCCATTCAAGTTAATTTACCCGCGCACCTTCCACTCCTTTTTCACCTGTCACCATCACAGGGTGAATTGTGACCATGGAATCACAATTCTTTGGATTCTGTTCTTAGCTTTAGGAGACAACTACAGCAGCTGAAGTAGCTGTTACTGATGTGATACCCAGGAACACAGAGTTGACATGTTTCATTCATGTCCAATCACAACTAGCAATACTAAGAGGATAGGATTGGCCTCTTTTCATGATGCTTTTCTTATTTTACAGCCTGCTATGATTCTGCTGAAACTTTTTCATTAGTTTCTCTCTAAAAAGGAGAAAGTCCAATGTCCCTCCCTACTGGTGCAGGTTTACCATTCGGTTTGTCGAGTCTAAAAATGGAATTGGAACTAGCAGGAATTACTGTGTTTAAAGCGTCCCGTCCGTTCAGACAATCTCAGGTCGATAAAAGCCTAGATGTTATTGGCTAAATACTGTTTCCCCCAAGAGCGGACGCACGCAATTTAATCCAACTTTTTATAACAAACTCCAATAATACAGAATCCAGTCATACAAAAGAGTCACAAAGAAGCAGGAAGAATTATCGGACCATTTAGGGTAGCAAACTTCTCACCTTCTTTTGGAGTGAGCATAATCTGCTAGCTGAAGTAACAAACTTGAGGACAGAAATCACCCTACTATTGAGAAGTTGTTGACAAGGGAACCACCTAAGCTGTGTGACTTTCCCTTTTCTATCCATTGGTCAAGCCTAGTAGCCTAAAATTTACGGGCTCAATCAAAGACAAATGCAATCTAGTCAGAGGTCTATGAAAAGTCCAAAACTAATCAGAATTCTTCTTAGACAATGGAAATGGAAGCAGAGCTACCAATTTCCTTGCAACATATCCCTAAAACTCATTCCTTTCTAGTCATAACTAATGTATAGCCACCAGTACAATCAGGAAAAGATGAAACTTACAGATGTCAGCGAGGGAAGGATTTGAAAGAACTCTTCCCATTATTCATCGTCTAGACAGCAACTATCATTAAAATCAGAGCCCTTTTAGTAGGGCTTTCCTTGTGGGAAATTCAGGACTCCAGGACAACGGAGCAAGAGGATTAAGCAGAAGCCGTTGATTGTTGACATGATGCACTTACACATTCTAAATCTCTGCACACGCTAGGCCCGCATTTTTATCTTGGTGCCTTTGTTATGTCCACGCATTCTGTGTGCACCTCTCAGAAGATACGTTTGGTTACAGTCCAGGCGCTTTGCTGCCCCCCGTTATCGAGTTCTTGTAGTCTTGGAATTTGGTTTCTCAGCTTCTCTTTCTTATTTTAGCACGGCTTATGTCTTAGTAACCTTGATGAATTCCAGAGGGCTCTGAGAAAATTCTGATAAGAACATATTCCAGCTGGATGGCTGGTGCACCCTTTAGTCTAAGAGGTTCAGATACATTGCTACAATTTCCCCCTTCTTCGTCTTGCACCAGCTAAACCCTTTCCCACCCTATTTTCTTCCAAGAGGCTCACCAGTTTCATGATGCATGGAATAACAAGAAGCAATATAATAATGACTACTAGTAACAACAAAGTTCCCTTTACAAGATCTTTCAACCATCGAGTTGTTTCCCATCTCTCAAACCATTCAGGCGTAACCCTCTCATTCCCAATCAATTTCTTCATGTTATCTTGTCCTTGTTTGAGTTTCCAGTGAATGACTGCAGAATGGTTAGAGAGGTTCAAAAAACACATTCCTTCCAAATCCTCACACTCTTGCCCATGTGCTAACAAGAAAGCTAGAGCAGCATTATTTTGCAGTGTGCAATGACTAATGGTATCTACACCAGTGAGAACCTGATTTAAAATCGCTGATCTTACCTTGAGTTGTTTGACCACCCAGCATCGCAACTTAATAAGCAAACTCAAAGCTTGACCAACAGCGACACCTGCTGTCAGGAGTGGCGCAATTAATAGAGAGGAGCGCCCAAACCAGTACAAAATTGAGGCAAAGGCGTTTTAAGCTTAGGCTTCTTCTTTCAGTTCCCTGGAGGCGAAGGGAGTTCTTCACACACAATGCATTGTGCCGCTGGCGGTACGTTCCGGTGGGGCGCTTGTGCCGAAAGACGCCCAGGACACAACGCCGTGTTGTTAATATTTGTTTGTCGCGTTTCGGAAGCTGCTCTTAGCTGAGTCCCCCGCAGGCGAAGAAGCGGCTTCTTCGCACACAGAGCATTGTGGCGAGCGCAGGGAGCTCCTGAGAGCGGTTTGTGCCGAAAGAAGCCCGGGACCGGCACTTAGCTTCGGAGAGCTGCGTATCTGCGTCTTCTGCGTGTCTTGCCGCTCTACACTCAGCCAAAAGCTTTTCCACCATATCTTGCAAGGAGAAACTCTGCCAGGAAAGAAAACATCCAAAATCTTGTTCTAAAGCTTGCACGGGGGTCTGCAAAGAGTTTGGCAAGAATGAAAGGTAGTTGTCCAAAACTCGTTCTTTTCCAATAGAATAACCATGGAAAAGGCAGGAGAGTGGTAAAGTACTGTTTTCTCTAAGTCTGAAGGCTGCCCACACTGTGCCTGCGTGCTGCAGCTTGCATCTTCGCCTTTGGGAAGCTGCCGCTCGCCGATTCTCCCGGAGGCGAAGAAGCGGCTTCTTCGCACACAGAGCATTGGGCCGGTCGCGGTTTGCACCTAAGAGCGGCTTCTGCCGAAAGAAGCCCGGGACCGGCACTTAGCTTCGGAGAGCTGCGTATCTGCGTCTTCTGCGTGTCTTGCCGCTCTACACTCAGCCAAAAGCTTTTCCACCATATCTTGCAAGGAGAAACTCTGCCAGGAAAGAAAACATCCAAAATCTTGTTCTAAAGCTTGCACGCGGGTCTGCAAAGAGTTTGGCAAGAATGAAAGGTAGTTGTCCAAAACTCGTTCTTTTCCAATAGAATAACCATGGAAAAGGCAGGAGAGTGGTAAAGTACTGTTTTCTCTAAGTCTGAAGGCTGCCCACACTGTGCCTGTGTGCTGCAGCTTGCATCTTCGCCTTTGGGAAGCTGCCGCTCGCCGATTCTCCCGGAGGCGAAGAAGCGGCTTCTTCGCACACAGAGCATTGTGGCGAGCGCAGGGAGCTCCTGAGAGCGGTTTGTGCCGAAAGAAGGCCGGGACCGGCACTTAGCTTCGGAGAGCTGCGTATCTGCGTCTTCTGCGTGTCTTGCCGCTCTACACTCAGCCAAAAGCTTTTCCACCATATCTTGCAAGGAGAAACTCTGCCAGGAAAGAAAACATCCAAAATCTTGTTCTAAAGCTTGCACGCGGGTCTGCAAAGAGTTTGGCAAGAATGAAAGGTAGTTGTCCAAAACTCGTTCTTTTCCAATAGAATAACCATGGAAAAGGCAGGAGAGTGGTAAAGTACTGTTTTCTCTAAGTCTGAAGGCTGCCCACACTGTGCCTGTGTGCTGCAGCTTGCATCTTCGCCTTTGGGAAGCTGCCGCTCGCCGATTCTCCCGGAGGCGAAGAAGCGGCTTCTTCGCACACAGAGCATTGTGGCGAGCGCAGGGAGCTCCTGAGAGCGGTTTGTGCCGAAAGAAGCCCGGGACCGGCACTTAGCTTCGGAGAGCTGCGTATCTGCGTCTTCTGCGTGTCTTGCCGCTCTACACTCAGCCAAAAGCTTTTCCACCATATCTTGCAAGGAGAAACTCTGCCAGGAAAGAAGACATCCAAAATCTTGTTCTAAAGCTTGCACGGGGGTCTGCAAAGAGTTTGGCAAGAATGAAAGGTAGTTGTCCAAAACTCGTTCTTTTCCAATAGAATAACCATGGAAAAGGCAGGAGAGTGGTAAAGTACTGTTTTCTCTAAGTCTGAAGGCTGCCCACACTGTGCCTGTGTCCTGCAGCTTGCATCTTCGCCTTTGGGAAGCTGCCGCTCGCCGATTCTCCCGGAGGCGAAGAAGCGGCTTCTTTGCACACAGAGCATTGTGGCGAGCGCAGGGAGCTCCTGAGAGCGGTTTGTGCCGAAAGAAGGCCGGGACCGGCACTTAGCTTCGGAGAGCTGCGTATCTGCGTCTTCTGCGTGTCTTGCCGCTCTACACTCAGCAAAAAGCTTTTCCAGCATATCTTGCAAGGAGAAACTCTGCCAGGAAAGAAAACATCCAAAATCTTGTTCTAAAGCTTGCACGGGGGTCTGCAAAGAGTTTGGCAAGAATGAAAGGTAGTTGTCCAAAACTCGTTCTTTTCCAATAGAATAACCATGGAAAAGGCAGGAGAGTGGTAAAGTACTGTTTTCTCTAAGTCTGAAGGCTGCCCACACTGTGCCTGTGTGCTGCAGCTTGCATCTTCGCCTTTGGGAAGCTGCCGCTCGCCGATTCTCCCGGAGGCGAAGAAGCGGCTTCTTCGCACACAGAGCATTGTGGCGAGCGCAGGGAGCTCCTGAGAGCGGTTTGTGCCGAAAGAAGCCCGGGACCGGCACTTAGCTTCGGAGAGCTGCGTATCTGCGTCTTCTGCGTGTCTTGCCGCTCTACACTCAGCAAAAAGCTTTTCCAGCATATCTTGCAAGGAGAAACTCTGCCAGGAAAGAAAACATCCAAAATCTTGTTCTAAAGCTTGCACGGGGGTCTGCAAAGAGTTTGGCAAGAATGAAAGGTAGTTGTCCAAAACTCGTTCTTTTCCAATAGAATAACCATGGAAAAGGCAGGAGAGTGGTAAAGTACTGTTTTCTCTAAGTCTGAAGGCTGCCCACACTGTGCCTGTGTGCTGCAGCTTGCATCTTCGCCTTTGGGAAGCTGCCGCTCGCCGATTCTCCCGGAGGCGAAGAAGCGGCTTCTTCGCACACAGAGCATTGTGGCGAGCGCAGGGAGCTGCTGAGAGCGGTTTGTGCCGAAAGGAGCCCGGGACCGGCACTTAGCTTCGGAGAGCTGCGTATCTGCGTCTTCTGCGTGTCTTGCCGCTCTACACTCAGCCAAAAGCTTTTCCACCATATCTTGCAAGGAGAAACTCTGCCAGGAAAGAAAACATCCAAAATCTTGTTCTAAAGCTTGCACGGAGGTCTGCAAAGAGTTTGGCAAGAATGAAAGGTAGTTGTCCAAAACTCGTTCTTTTCCAATAGAATAACCATGGAAAAGGCAGGAGAGTGGTAAAGTACTGTTTTCTCTAAGTCTGAAGGCTGCCCACACTGTGCCTGCGTGCTGCAGCTTGCATCTTCGCCTTTGGCAAGCTGCCGCTCGCCGATTCTCCCGGAGGCGAAGAAGCGGCTTCTTCGCACACAGAGCATTGTGGCGAGCGCAGGGAGCTCCTGAGAGCGGTTTGTGCCGAAAGAAGCCCGGGACCGGCACTTAGCTTCGGAGAGCTGCGTATCTGCGTCTTCTGCGTGTCTTGCCGCTCTACACTCAGCAAAAAGCTTTTCCACCATATCTTGCAAGGAGAAACTCTGCCAGGAAAGAAAACATCCAAAATCTTGTTCTAAAGCTTGCACGGAGGTCTGCAAAGAGTTTGGCAAGAATGAAAGGTAGTTGTCCAAAACTCGTTCTTTTCCAATAGAATAACCATGGAAAAGGCAGGAGAGTGGTAAAGTACTGTTTTCTCTAAGTCTGAAGGCTGCCCACACTGTGCCTGTGTGCTGCAGCTTGCATCTTCGCCTTTGGGAAGCTGCCGCTCGCCGATTCTCCCGGAGGCGAAGAAGCGGCTTCTTCGCACACAGAGCATTGTGGCGAGCGCAGGGAGCTCCTGAGAGCGGTTTGTGCCGAAAGAAGCCCGGGACCGGCACTTAGCTTCGGAGAGCTGCGTATCTGCGTCTTCTGCGTGTCTTGCCGCTCTACACTCAGCAAAAAGCTTTTCCACCATATCTTGCAAGGAGAAACTCTGCCAGGAAAGAAAACATCCAAAATCTTGTTTTAAAGCTTGCACGGGGGTCTGCAAAGAGTTTGGCAAGAATGAAAGGTAGTTGTCCAAAACTCGTTCTTTTCCAATAGAATAACCATGGATAAGGCAGGAGAGTGGTAAAGTACTGTTTTCTCTAAGTCTGAATGCTGCCCACACTGTGCCTGTGTGCTGCAGCTTGCATCTTCGCCTTTGGGAAGCTGCCGCTCGCCGATTCTCCTGGAGGCGAAGAAGCGGCTTCTTCGCACACAGAGCATTGTGGCGAGCGCAGGGAGCTGCTGAGAGCGGTTTGTGCCGAAAGGAGCCCGGGACCGGCACTTAGCTTCGGAGAGCTGCGTATCTGCGTCTTCTGCGTGTCTTGCCGCTCTACACTCAGCCAAAAGCTTTTCCACCATATCTTGCAAGGAGAAACTCTGCCAGGAAAGAAAACATCCAAAACCTTGTTCTAAAGCTTGCACGGAGGTCTGCAAAGAGTTTGGCAAGAATGAAAGGTAGTTGTCCAAAACTCGTTCTTTTCCAATAGAATAACCATGGAAAAGGCAGGAGAGTGGTAAAGTACTGTTTTCTCTAAGTCTGAAGGCTGCCCACACTGTGCCTGCGTGCTGCAGCTTGCATCTTCGCCTTTGGCAAGCTGCCGCTCGCCGATTCTCCCGGAGGCGAAGAAGCGGCTTCTTCGCACACAGAGCATTGTGGCGAGCGCAGGGAGCTCCTGAGAGCGGTTTGTGCCGAAAGAAGCCCGGGACCGGCACTTAGCTTCGGAGAGCTGCGTATCTGCGTCTTCTGCGTGTCTTGCCGCTCTACACTCAGCCAAAAGCTTTTCCACCATATCTTGCAAGGAGAAACTCTGCCAGGAAAGAAAACATCCAAAATCTTGTTCTAAAGCTTGCACGGAGGTCTGCAAAGAGTTTGGCAAGAATGAAAGGTAGTTGTCCAAAACTCGTTCTTTTCCAATAGAATAACCATGGAAAAGGCAGGAGAGTGGTAAAGTACTGTTTTCTCTAAGTCTGAAGGCTGCCCACACTGTGCCTGTGTGCTGCAGCTTGCATCTTCGCCTTTGGGAAGCTGCTGCTCGCCGATTCTCCCGGAGGCGAAGAAGCGGCTTCTTCGCACACAGAGCATTGTGGCGAGCGCAGGGAGCTGCTGAGAGCGGTTTGTGCCGAAAGAAGGCCGGGACCGGCACTTAGCTTCGGAGAGCTGCGTATCTGCGTCTTCTGCGTGTCTTGCCGCTCTACACTCAGCAAAAAGCTTTTCCAGCATATCTTGCAAGGAGAAACTCTGCCAGGAAAGAAAACATCCAAAATCTGGTTCTAAAGCTTGCACGGGGGTCTGCAAAGAGTTTGGCAAGAATGAAAGGTAGTTGTCCAAAACTCGTTCTTTTCCAATAGAATAACCATGGAAAAGGCAGGAGAGTGGTAAAGTACTGTTTTCTCTAAGTCTGAAGGCTGCCCACACTGTGCCTGTGTGCTGCAGCTTGCATCTTCGCCTTTGGGAAGCTGCCGCTCGCCGATTCTCCCGGAGGCGAAGAAGCGGCTTCTTCGCACACAGAGCATTGTGGCGAGCGCAGGGAGCTCCTGAGAGCGGTTTGTGCCGAAAGAAGCCCGGGACCGGCACTTAGCTTCGGAGAGCTGCGTATCTGCGTCTTCTGCGTGTCTTGCCGCTCTACACTCAGCAAAAAGCTTTTCCACCATATCTTGCAAGGAGAAACTCTGCCAGGAAAGAAAACATCCAAAATCTTGTTCTAAAGCTTGCACGGGGGTCTGCAAAGAGTTTGGCAAGAATGAAAGGTAGTTGTCCAAAACTCGTTCTTTTCCAATAGAATAACCATGGATAAGGCAGGAGAGTGGTAAAGTACTGTTTTCTCTAAGTCTGAATGCTGCCCACACTGTGCCTGTGTGCTGCAGCTTGCATCTTCGCCTTTGGGAAGCTGCCGCTCGCCGATTCTCCCGGAGGCGAAGAAGCGGCTTCTTCGCACACAGAGCATTGTGGCGAGCGCAGGGAGCTGCTGAGAGCGGTTTGTGCCGAAAGGAGCCCGGGACCGGCACTTAGCTTCGGAGAGCTGCGTATCTGCGTCTTCTGCGTGTCTTGCCGCTCTACACTCAGCAAAAAGCTTTTCCACCATATCTTGCAAGGAGAAACTCTGCCAGGAAAGAAAACATCCAAAATCTTGTTCTAAAGCTTGCACGGGGGTCTGCAAAGAGTTTGGCAAGAATGAAAGGTAGTTGTCCAAAACTCGTTCTTTTCCAATAGAATAACCATGGAAAAGGCAGGAGAGTGGTAAAGTACTGTTTTCTCTAAGTCTGAAGGCTGCCCACACTGTGCCTGCGTGCTGCAGCTTGCATCTTCGCCTTTGGGAAGCTGCCGCTCGCCGATTCTCCCGGAGGCGAAGAAGCGGCTTCTTCGCACACAGAGCATTGTGGCGAGCGCAGGGAGCTCCTGAGAGCGGTTTGTGCCGAAAGGAGCCCGGGACCGGCACTTAGCTTCGGAGAGCTGCGTATCTGCGTCTTCTGCGTGTCTTGCCGCTCTACACTCAGCAAAAAGCTTTTCCAGCATATCTTGCAAGGAGAAACTCTGCCAGGAAAGAAAACATCCAAAATCTTGTTCTAAAGCTTGCACGGGGGTCTGCAAAGAGTTTGGCAAGAATGAAAGGTAGTTGTCCAAAACTCGTTCTTTTCCAATAGAATAACCATGGAAAAGGCAGGAGAGTGGTAAAGTACTGTTTTCTCTAAGTCTGAAGGCTGCCCACACTGTGCCTGCGTGCTGCAGCTTGCATCTTCGCCTTTGGGAAGCTGCCGCTCGCCGATTCTCCCGGAGGCGAAGAAGCGGCTTCTTCGCACACAGAGCATTGTGGCGAGCGCAGGGAGCTCCTGAGAGCGGTTTGTGCCGAAAGAAGCCCGGGACCGGCACTTAGCTTCGAAGAGCTGCGTATCTGCGTCTTCTGCGTGTCTTGCCGCTCTACACTCAGCCAAAAGCTTTTCCACCATATCTTGCAAGGAGAAACTCTGCCAGGAAAGAAAACATCCAAAATCTTGTTCTAAAGCTTGCACGGGGGTCTGCAAAGAGTTTGGCAAGAATGAAAGGTAGTTGTCCAAAACTCGTTCTTTTCCAATAGAATAACCATGGAAAAGGCAGGAGAGTGGTAAAGTACTGTTTTCTCTAAGTCTGAAGGCTGCCCACACTGTGCCTGTGTGCTGCAGCTTGCATCTTCGCCTTTGGGAAGCTGCCGCTCGCCGATTCTCCCGGAGGCGAAGAAGCGGCTTCTTCGCACACAGAGCATTGTGGCGAGCGCAGGGAGCTCCTGAGAGCGGTTTGTGCCGAAAGAAGCCCGGGACCGGCACTTAGCTTCGGAGAGCTGCGTATCTGCGTCTTCTGCGTGTCTTGCCGCTCTACACTCAGCCAAAAGCTTTTCCACCATATCTTGCAAGGAGAAACTCTGCCAGGAAAGAAAACATCCAAAATCTTGTTCTAAAGCTTGCACGGGGGTCTGCAAAGAGTTTGGCAAGAATGAAAGGTAGTTGTCCAAAACTCGTTCTTTTCCAATAGAATAACCATGGAAAAGGCAGGAGAGTGGTAAAGTACTGTTTTCTCTAAGTCTGAAGGCTGCCCACACTGTGCCTGTGTGCTGCAGCTTGCATCTTCGCCTTTGGGAAGCTGCCGCTCGCCGATTCTCCCGGAGGCGAAGAAGCGGCTTCTTCGCACACAGAGCATTGTGGCGAGCGCAGGGAGCTCCTGAGAGCGGTTTGTGCCGAAAGAAGGCCGGGACCGGCACTTAGCTTCGGAGAGCTGCGTATCTGCGTCTTCTGCGTGTCTTGCCGCTCTACACTCAGCAAAAAGCTTTTCCAGCATATCTTGCAAGGAGAAACTCTGCCAGGAAAGAAAACATCCAAAATCTGGTTCTAAAGCTTGCACGGGGGTCTGCAAAGAGTTTGGCAAGAATGAAAGGTAGTTGTCCAAAACTCGTTCTTTTCCAATAGAATAACCATGGAAAAGGCAGGAGAGTGGTAAAGTACTGTTTTCTCTAAGTCTGAAGGCTGCCCACACTGTGCCTGTGTGCTGCAGCTTGCATCTTCGCCTTTGGGAAGCTGCCGCTCGCCGATTCTCCCGGAGGCGAAGAAGCGGCTTCTTCGCACACAGAGCATTGTGGCGAGCGCAGGGAGCTCCTGAGAGCGGTTTGTGCCGAAAGAAGGCCGGGACCGGCACTTAGCTTCGGAGAGCTGCGTATCTGCGTCTTCTGCGTGTCTTGCCGCTCTACACTCAGCAAAAAGCTTTTCCAGCATATCTTGCAAGGAGAAACTCTGCCAGGAAAGAAAACATCCAAAATCTTGTTCTAAAGCTTGCACGGGGGTCTGCAAAGAGTTTGGCAAGAATGAAAGGTAGTTGTCCAAAACTCGTTCTTTTCCAATAGAATAACCATGGAAAAGGCAGGAGAGTGGTAAAGTACTGTTTTCTCTAAGTCTGAAGGCTGCCCACACTGTGCCTGTGTGCTGCAGCTTGCATCTTCGCCTTTGGGAAGCTGCCGCTCGCCGATTCTCCCGGAGGCGAAGAAGCGGCTTCTTCGCACACAGAGCATTGTGGCGAGCGCAGGGAGCTCCTGAGAGCGGTTTGTGCCGAAAGAAGCCCGGGACCGGCACTTAGCTTCGGAGAGCTGCGTATCTGCGTCTTCTGCGTGTCTTGCCGCTCTACACTCAGCAAAAAGCTTTTCCACCATATCTTGCAAGGAGAAACTCTGCCAGGAAAGAAAACATCCAAAATCTTGTTCTAAAGCTTGCACGGGGGTCTGCAAAGAGTTTGGCAAGAATGAAAGGTAGTTGTCCAAAACTCGTTCTTTTCCAATAGAATAACCATGGATAAGGCAGGAGAGTGGTAAAGTACTGTTTTCTCTAAGTCTGAATGCTGCCCACACTGTGCCTGTGTGCTGCAGCTTGCATCTTCGCCTTTGGGAAGCTGCCGCTCGCCGATTCTCCCGGAGGCGAAGAAGCGGCTTCTTCGCACACAGAGCATTGTGGCGAGCGCAGGGAGCTGCTGAGAGCGGTTTGTGCCGAAAGGAGCCCGGGACCGGCACTTAGCTTCGGAGAGCTGCGTATCTGCGTCTTCTGCGTGTCTTGCCGCTCTACACTCAGCCAAAAGCTTTTCCACCATATCTTGCAAGGAGAAACTCTGCCAGGAAAGAAAACATCCAAAATCTTGTTCTAAAGCTTGCACGGGGGTCTGCAAAGAGTTTGGCAAGAATGAAAGGTAGTTGTCCAAAACTCGTTCTTTTCCAATAGAATAACCATGGAAAAGGCAGGAGAGTGGTAAAGTACTGTTTTCTCTAAGTCTGAAGGCTGCCCACACTGTGCCTGCGTGCTGCAGCTTGCATCTTCGCCTTTGGGAAGCTGCCGCTCGCCGATTCTCCCGGAGGCGAAGAAGCGGCTTCTTCGCACACAGAGCATTGTGGCGAGCGCAGGGAGCTCCTGAGAGCGGTTTGTGCCGAAAGGAGCCCGGGACCGGCACTTAGCTTCGGAGAGCTGCGTATCTGCGTCTTCTGCGTGTCTTGCCGCTCTACACTCAGCAAAAAGCTTTTCCAGCATATCTTGCAAGGAGAAACTCTGCCAGGAAAGAAAACATCCAAAATCTTGTTCTAAAGCTTGCACGGGGGTCTGCAAAGAGTTTGGCAAGAATGAAAGGTAGTTGTCCAAAACTCGTTCTTTTCCAATAGAATAACCATGGAAAAGGCAGGAGAGTGGTAAAGTACTGTTTTCTCTAAGTCTGAAGGCTGCCCACACTGTGCCTGCGTGCTGCAGCTTGCATCTTCGCCTTTGGGAAGCTGCCGCTCGCCGATTCTCCCGGAGGCGAAGAAGCGGCTTCTTCGCACACAGAGCATTGTGGCGAGCGCAGGGAGCTCCTGAGAGCGGTTTGTGCCGAAAGAAGCCCGGGACCGGCACTTAGCTTCGGAGAGCTGCGTATCTGCGTCTTCTGCGTGTCTTGCCGCTCTACACTCAGCCAAAAGCTTTTCCACCATATCTTGCAAGGAGAAACTCTGCCAGGAAAGAAAACATCCAAAATCTTGTTCTAAAGCTTGCACGGGGGTCTGCAAAGAGTTTGGCAAGAATGAAAGGTAGTTGTCCAAAACTCGTTCTTTTCCAATAGAATAACCATGGAAAAGGCAGGAGAGTGGTAAAGTACTGTTTTCTCTAAGTCTGAAGGCTGCCCACACTGTGCCTGTGTGCTGCAGCTTGCATCTTCGCCTTTGGGAAGCTGCCGCTCGCCGATTCTCCCGGAGGCGAAGAAGCGGCTTCTTCGCACACAGAGCATTGTGGCGAGCGCAGGGAGCTCCTGAGAGCGGTTTGTGCCGAAAGAAGGCCGGGACCGGCACTTAGCTTCGGAGAGCTGCGTATCTGCGTCTTCTGCGTGTCTTGCCGCTCTACACTCAGCAAAAAGCTTTTCCAGCATATCTTGCAAGGAGAAACTCTGCCAGGAAAGAAAACATCCAAAAACTTGTTCTAAAGCTTGCACGGGGGTCTGCAAAGAGTTTGGCAAGAATGAAAGGTAGTTGTCCAAAACTCGTTCTTTTCCAATAGAATAACCATGGAAAAGGCAGGAGAGTGGTAAAGTACTGTTTTCTCTAAGTCTGAAGGCTGCCCACACTGTGCCTGTGTGCTGCAGCTTGCATCTTCGCCTTTGGGAAGCTGCCGCTCGCCGATTCTCCCGGAGGCGAAGAAGCGGCTTCTTCGCACACAGAGCATTGTGGCGAGCGCAGGGAGCTCCTGAGAGCGGTTTGTGCCGAAAGAAGCCCGGGACCGGCACTTAGCTTCGGAGAGCTGCGTATCTGCGTCTTCTGCGTGTCTTGCCGCTCTACACTCAGCCAAAAGCTTTTCCACCATATCTTGCAAGGAGAAACTCTGCCAGGAAAGAAAACATCCAAAATCTTGTTCTAAAGCTTGCACGGGGGTCTGCAAAGAGTTTGGCAAGAATGAAAGGTAGTTGTCCAAAACTCGTTCTTTTCCAATAGAATAACCATGGATAAGGCAGGAGAGTGGTAAAGTACTGTTTTCTCTAAGTCTGAAGGCTGCCCACACTGTGCCTGTGTGCTGCAGCTTGCATCTTCGCCTTTGGGAAGCTGCCGCTCGCCGATTCTCCCGGAGGCGAAGAAGCGGCTTCTTCGCACACAGAGCATTGTGGCGAGCGCAGGGAGCTGCTGAGAGCGGTTTGTGCCGAAAGGAGCCCGGGACCGGCACTTAGCTTCGGAGAGCTGCGTATCTGCGTCTTCTGCGTGTCTTGCCGCTCTACACTCAGCCAAAAGCTTTTCCACCATATCTTGCAAGGAGAAACTCTGCCAGGAAAGAAAACATCCAAAATCTTGTTCTAAAGCTTGCACGGGGGTCTGCAAAGAGTTTGGCAAGAATGAAAGGTAGTTGTCCAAAACTCGTTCTTTTCCAATAGAATAACCATGGAAAAGGCAGGAGAGTGGTAAAGTACTGTTTTCTCTAAGTCTGAAGGCTGCCCACACTGTGCCTGCGTGCTGCAGCTTGCATCTTCGCCTTTGGCAAGCTGCCGCTCGCCGATTCTCCCGGAGGCGAAGAAGCGGCTTCTTCGCACACAGAGCATTGTGGCGAGCGCAGGGAGCTCCTGAGAGCGGTTTGTGCCGAAAGAAGCCCGGGACCGGCACTTAGCTTCGGAGAGCTGCGTATCTGCGTCTTCTGCGTGTCTTGCCGCTCTACACTCAGCAAAAAGCTTTTCCACCATATCTTGCAAGGAGAAACTCTGCCAGGAAAGAAAACATCCAAAATCTTGTTCTAAAGCTTGCACGGAGGTCTGCAAAGAGTTTGGCAAGAATGAAAGGTAGTTGTCCAAAACTCGTTCTTTTCCAATAGAATAACCATGGAAAAGGCAGGAGAGTGGTAAAGTACTGTTTTCTCTAAGTCTGAAGGCTGCCCACACTGTGCCTGTGTGCTGCAGCTTGCATCTTCGCCTTTGGGAAGCTGCCGCTCGCCGATTCTCCCGGAGGCGAAGAAGCGGCTTCTTCGCACACAGAGCATTGTGGCGAGCGCAGGGAGCTCCTGAGAGCGGTTTGTGCCGAAAGAAGGCCGGGACCGGCACTTAGCTTCGGAGAGCTGCGTATCTGCGTCTTCTGCGTGTCTTGCCGCTCTACACTCAGCCAAAAGCTTTTCCAGCATATCTTGCAAGGAGAAACTCTGCCAGGAAAGAAAACATCCAAAATCTGGTTCTAAAGCTTGCACGGGGGTCTGCAAAGAGTTTGGCAAGAATGAAAGGTAGTTGTCCAAAACTCGTTCTTTTCCAATAGAATAACCATGGAAAAGGCAGGAGAGTGGTAAAGTACTGTTTTCTCTAAGTCTGAAGGCTGCCCACACTGTGCCTGTGTGCTGCAGCTTGCATCTTCGCCTTTGGGAAGCTGCCGCTCGCCGATTCTCCCGGAGGCGAAGAAGCGGCTTCTTCGCACACAGAGCATTGTGGCGAGCGCAGGGAGCTCCTGAGAGCGGTTTGTGCCGAAAGAAGGCCGGGACCGGCACTTAGCTTCGGAGAGCTGCGTATCTGCGTCTTCTGCGTGTCTTGCCGCTCTACACTCAGCAAAAAGCTTTTCCAGCATATCTTGCAAGGAGAAACTCTGCCAGGAAAGAAAACATCCAAAATCTGGTTCTAAAGCTTGCACGGGGGTCTGCAAAGAGTTTGGCAAGAATGAAAGGTAGTTGTCCAAAACTCGTTCTTTTCCAATAGAATAACCATGGAAAAGGCAGGAGAGTGGTAAAGTACTGTTTTCTCTAAGTCTGAAGGCTGCCCACACTGTGCCTGTGTGCTGCAGCTTGCATCTTCGCCTTTGGGAAGCTGCCGCTCGCCGATTCTCCCGGAGGCGAAGAAGCGGCTTCTTCGCACACAGAGCATTGTGGCGAGCGCAGGGAGCTCCTGAGAGCGGTTTGTGCCGAAAGAAGCCCGGGACCGGCACTTAGCTTCGGAGAGCTGCGTATCTGCGTCTTCTGCGTGTCTTGCCGCTCTACACTCAGCCAAAAGCTTTTCCACCATATCTTGCAAGGAGAAACTCTGCCAGGAAAGAAAACATCCAAAATCTTGTTCTAAAGCTTGCACGGGGGTCTGCAAAGAGTTTGGCAAGAATGAAAGGTAGTTGTCCAAAACTCGTTCTTTTCCAATAGAATAACCATGGATAAGGCAGGAGAGTGGTAAAGTACTGTTTTCTCTAAGTCTGAATGCTGCCCACACTGTGCCTGTGTGCTGCAGCTTGCATCTTCGCCTTTGGGAAGCTGCCGCTCGCCGATTCTCCCGGAGGCGAAGAAGCGGCTTCTTCGCACACAGAGCATTGTGGCGAGCGCAGGGAGCTGCTGAGAGCGGTTTGTGCCGAAAGGAGCCCGGGACCGGCACTTAGCTTCGGAGAGCTGCGTATCTGCGTCTTCTGCGTGTCTTGCCGCTCTACACTCAGCAAAAAGCTTTTCCACCATATCTTGCAAGGAGAAACTCTGCCAGGAAAGAAAACATCCAAAATCTTGTT
Organism: Molothrus aeneus; assembly: GCF_037042795.1. Taxonomy (NCBI): domain Eukaryota; kingdom Metazoa; phylum Chordata; class Aves; order Passeriformes; family Icteridae; genus Molothrus; species Molothrus aeneus. The sequence continues at coordinate 77,032 of NW_027098971.1, forward strand.
CTAAAGCTTGCACGGGGGTCTGCAAAGAGTTTGGCAAGAATGAAAGGTAGTTGTCCAAAACTCGTTCTTTTCCAATAGAATAACCATGGAAAAGGCAGGAGAGTGGTAAAGTACTGTTTTCTCTAAGTCTGAAGGCTGCCCACACTGTGCCTGCGTGCTGCAGCTTGCATCTTCGCCTTTGGGAAGCTGCCGCTCGCCGATTCTCCCGGAGGCGAAGAAGCGGCTTCTTCGCACACAGAGCATTGTGGCGAGCGCAGGGAGCTCCTGAGAGCGGTTTGTGCCGAAAGGAGCCCGGGACCGGCACTTAGCTTCGGAGAGCTGCGTATCTGCGTCTTCTGCGTGTCTTGCCGCTCTACACTCAGCAAAAAGCTTTTCCAGCATATCTTGCAAGGAGAAACTCTGCCAGGAAAGAAAACATCCAAAATCTTGTTCTAAAGCTTGCACGGGGGTCTGCAAAGAGTTTGGCAAGAATGAAAGGTAGTTGTCCAAAACTCGTTCTTTTCCAATAGAATAACCATGGAAAAGGCAGGAGAGTGGTAAAGTACTGTTTTCTCTAAGTCTGAAGGCTGCCCACACTGTGCCTGCGTGCTGCAGCTTGCATCTTCGCCTTTGGGAAGCTGCCGCTCGCCGATTCTCCCGCAGGCGAAGAAGCGGCTTCTTCGCACACAGAGCATTGTGGCGAGCGCAGGGAGCTCCTGAGAGCGGTTTGTGCCGAAAGAAGCCCGGGACCGGCACTTAGCTTCGGAGAGCTGCGTATCTGCGTCTTCTGCGTGTCTTGCCGCTCTACACTCAGCCAAAAGCTTTTCCACCATATCTTGCAAGGAGAAACTCTGCCAGGAAAGAAAACATCCAAAATCTGGTTCTAAAGCTTGCACGGGGGTCTGCAAAGAGTTTGGCAAGAATGAAAGGTAGTTGTCCAAAACTCGTTCTTTTCCAATAGAATAACCATGGAAAAGGCAGGAGAGTGGTAAAGTACTGTTTTCTCTAAGTCTGAAGGCTGCCCACACTGTGCCTGTGTGCTGCAGCTTGCATCTTCGCCTTTGGGAAGCTGCCGCTCGCCGATTCTCCCGGAGGCGAAGAAGCGGCTTCTTCGCACACAGAGCATTGTGGCGAGCGCAGGGAGCTCCTGAGAGCGGTTTGTGCCGAAAGAAGCCCGGGACCGGCACTTAGCTTCGGAGAGCTGCGTATCTGCGTCTTCTGCGTGTCTTGCCGCTCTACACTCAGCCAAAAAGCTTTTCCACCATATCTTGCAAGGAGAAACTCTGCCAGGAAAGAAAACATCCAAAATCTTGTTCTAAAGCTTGCACGGGGGTCTGCAAAGAGTTTGGCAAGAATGAAAGGTAGTTGTCCAAAACTCGTTCTTTTCCAATAGAATAACCATGGAAAAGGCAGGAGAGTGGTAAAGTACTGTTTTCTCTAAGTCTGAAGGCTGCCCACACTGTGCCTGTGTGCTGCAGCTTGCATCTTCGCCTTTGGGAAGCTGCCGCTCGCCGATTCTCCCGGAGGCGAAGAAGCGGCTTCTTCGCACACAGAGCATTGTGGCGAGCGCAGGGAGCTCCTGAGAGCGGTTTGTGCCGAAAGAAGGCCGGGACCGGCACTTAGCTTCGGAGAGCTGCGTATCTGCGTCTTCTGCGTGTCTTGCCGCTCTACACTCAGCAAAAAGCTTTTCCAGCATATCTTGCAAGGAGAAACTCTGCCAGGAAAGAAAACATCCAAAATCTGGTTCTAAAGCTTGCACGGGGGTCTGCAAAGAGTTTGGCAAGAATGAAAGGTAGTTGTCCAAAACTCGTTCTTTTCCAATAGAATAACCATGGAAAAGGCAGGAGAGTGGTAAAGTACTGTTTTCTCTAAGTCTGAAGGCTGCCCACACTGTGCCTGTGTGCTGCAGCTTGCATCTTCGCCTTTGGGAAGCTGCCGCTCGCCGATTCTCCCGGAGGCGAAGAAGCGGCTTCTTCGCACACAGAGCATTGTGGCGAGCGCAGGGAGCTCCTGAGAGCGGTTTGTGCCGAAAGAAGCCCGGGACCGGCACTTAGCTTCGGAGAGCTGCGTATCTGCGTCTTCTGCGTGTCTTGCCGCTCTACACTCAGCCAAAAGCTTTTCCACCATATCTTGCAAGGAGAAACTCTGCCAGGAAAGAAAACATCCAAAATCTTGTTCTAAAGCTTGCACGGGGGTCTGCAAAGAGTTTGGCAAGAATGAAAGGTAGTTGTCCAAAACTCGTTCTTTTCCAATAGAATAACCATGGAAAAGGCAGGAGAGTGGTAAAGTACTGTTTTCTCTAAGTCTGAAGGCTGCCCACACTGTGCCTGTGTGCTGCAGCTTGCATCTTCGCCTTTGGGAAGCTGCCGCTCGCCGATTCTCCCGGAGGCGAAGAAGCGGCTTCTTCGCACACAGAGCATTGTGGCGAGCGCAGGGAGCTCCTGAGAGCGGTTTGTGCCGAAAGAAGGCCGGGACCGGCACTTAGCTTCGGAGAGCTGCGTATCTGCGTCTTCTGCGTGTCTTGCCGCTCTACACTCAGCAAAAAGCTTTTCCAGCATATCTTGCAAGGAGAAACTCTGCCAGGAAAGAAAACATCCAAAATCTGGTTCTAAAGCTTGCACGGGGGTCTGCAAAGAGTTTGGCAAGAATGAAAGGTAGTTGTCCAAAACTCGTTCTTTTCCAATAGAATAACCATGGAAAAGGCAGGAGAGTGGTAAAGTACTGTTTTCTCTAAGTCTGAAGGCTGCCCACACTGTGCCTGTGTGCTGCAGCTTGCATCTTCGCCTTTGGGAAGCTGCCGCTCGCCGATTCTCCCGGAGGCGAAGAAGCGGCTTCTTCGCACACAGAGCATTGTGGCGAGCGCAGGGAGCTCCTGAGAGCGGTTTGTGCCGAAAGAAGCCCGGGACCGGCACTTAGCTTCGGAGAGCTGCGTATCTGCGTCTTCTGCGTGTCTTGCCGCTCTACACTCAGCCAAAAGCTTTTCCACCATATCTTGCAAGGAGAAACTCTGCCAGGAAAGAAAACATCCAAAATCTTGTTCTAAAGCTTGCACGGGGGTCTGCAAAGAGTTTGGCAAGAATGAAAGGTAGTTGTCCAAAACTCGTTCTTTTCCAATAGAATAACCATGGATAAGGCAGGAGAGTGGTAAAGTACTGTTTTCTCTAAGTCTGAAGGCTGCCCACACTGTGCCTGTGTGCTGCAGCTTGCATCTTCGCCTTTGGGAAGCTGCCGCTCGCCGATTCTCCCGGAGGCGAAGAAGCGGCTTCTTCGCACACAGAGCATTGTGGCGAGCGCAGGAGCTGCTGAGAGCGGTTTGTGCCGAAAGGAGCCCGGGACCGGCACTTAGCTTCGGAGAGCTGCGTATCTGCGTCTTCTGCGTGTCTTGCCGCTCTACACTCAGCCAAAAGCTTTTCCACCATATCTTGCAAGGAGAAACTCTGCCAGGAAAGAAAACATCCAAAATCTTGTTCTAAAGCTTGCACGGAGGTCTGCAAAGAGTTTGGCAAGAATGAAAGGTAGTTGTCCAAAACTCGTTCTTTTCCAATAGAATAACCATGGAAAAGGCAGGAGAGTGGTAAAGTACTGTTTTCTCTAAGTCTGAAGGCTGCCCACACTGTGCCTGCGTGCTGCAGCTTGCATCTTCGCCTTTGGCAAGCTGCCGCTCGCCGATTCTCCCGGAGGCGAAGAAGCGGCTTCTTCGCACACAGAGCATTGTGGCGAGCGCAGGGAGCTCCTGAGAGCGGTTTGTGCCGAAAGAAGCCCGGGACCGGCACTTAGCTTCGGAGAGCTGCGTATCTGCGTCTTCTGCGTGTCTTGCCGCTCTACACTCAGCAAAAAGCTTTTCCACCATATCTTGCAAGGAGAAACTCTGCCAGGAAAGAAAACATCCAAAATCTTGTTCTAAAGCTTGCACGGAGGTCTGCAAAGAGTTTGGCAAGAATGAAAGGTAGTTGTCCAAAACTCGTTCTTTTCCAATAGAATAACCATGGAAAAGGCAGGAGAGTGGTAAAGTACTGTTTTCTCTAAGTCTGAAGGCTGCCCACACTGTGCCTGTGTGCTGCAGCTTGCATCTTCGCCTTTGGGAAGCTGCCGCTCGCCGATTCTCCCGGAGGCGAAGAAGCGGCTTCTTCGCACACAGAGCATTGTGGCGAGCGCAGGGAGCTCCTGAGAGCGGTTTGTGCCGAAAGAAGGCCGGGACCGGCACTTAGCTTCGGAGAGCTGCGTATCTGCGTCTTCTGCGTGTCTTGCCGCTCTACACTCAGCAAAAAGCTTTTCCAGCATATCTTGCAAGGAGAAACTCTGCCAGGAAAGAAAACATCCAAAATCTGGTTCTAAAGCTTGCACGGGGGTCTGCAAAGAGTTTGGCAAGAATGAAAGGTAGTTGTCCAAAACTCGTTCTTTTCCAATAGAATAACCATGGAAAAGGCAGGAGAGTGGTAAAGTACTGTTTTCTCTAAGTCTGAAGGCTGCCCACACTGTGCCTGTGTGCTGCAGCTTGCATCTTCGCCTTTGGGAAGCTGCCGCTCGCCGATTCTCCCGGAGGCGAAGAAGCGGCTTCTTCGCACACAGAGCATTGTGGCGAGCGCAGGGAGCTCCTGAGAGCGGTTTGTGCCGAAAGAAGGCCGGGACCGGCACTTAGCTTCGGAGAGCTGCGTATCTGCGTCTTCTGCGTGTCTTGCCGCTCTACACTCAGCAAAAAGCTTTTCCAGCATATCTTGCAAGGAGAAACTCTGCCAGGAAAGAAAACATCCAAAATCTGGTTCTAAAGCTTGCACGGGGGTCTGCAAAGAGTTTGGCAAGAATGAAAGGTAGTTGTCCAAAACTCGTTCTTTTCCAATAGAATAACCATGGAAAAGGCAGGAGAGTGGTAAAGTACTGTTTTCTCTAAGTCTGAAGGCTGCCCACACTGTGCCTGTGTGCTGCAGCTTGCATCTTCGCCTTTGGGAAGCTGCCGCTCGCCGATTCTCCCGGAGGCGAAGAAGCGGCTTCTTCGCACACAGAGCATTGTGGCGAGCGCAGGGAGCTCCTGAGAGCGGTTTGTGCCGAAAGAAGCCCGGGACCGGCACTTAGCTTCGGAGAGCTGCGTATCTGCGTCTTCTGCGTGTCTTGCCGCTCTACACTCAGCAAAAAGCTTTTCCACCATATCTTGCAAGGAGAAACTCTGCCAGGAAAGAAAACATCCAAAATCTTGTTCTAAAGCTTGCACGGGGGTCTGCAAAGAGTTTGGCAAGAATGAAAGGTAGTTGTCCAAAACTCGTTCTTTTCCAATAGAATAACCATGGATAAGGCAGGAGAGTGGTAAAGTACTGTTTTCTCTAAGTCTGAATGCTGCCCACACTGTGCCTGTGTGCTGCAGCTTGCATCTTCGCCTTTGGGAAGCTGCCGCTCGCCGATTCTCCCGGAGGCGAAGAAGCGGCTTCTTCGCACACAGAGCATTGTGGCGAGCGCAGGGAGCTGCTGAGAGCGGTTTGTGCCGAAAGGAGCCCGGGACCGGCACTTAGCTTCGGAGAGCTGCGTATCTGCGTCTTCTGCGTGTCTTGCCGCTCTACACTCAGCAAAAAGCTTTTCCACCATATCTTGCAAGGAGAAACTCTGCCAGGAAAGAAAACATCCAAAATCTTGTTCTAAAGCTTGCACGGGGGTCTGCAAAGAGTTTGGCAAGAATGAAAGGTAGTTGTCCAAAACTCGTTCTTTTCCAATAGAATAACCATGGAAAAGGCAGGAGAGTGGTAAAGTACTGTTTTCTCTAAGTCTGAAGGCTGCCCACACTGTGCCTGCGTGCTGCAGCTTGCATCTTCGCCTTTGGGAAGCTGCCGCTCGCCGATTCTCCCGGAGGCGAAGAAGCGGCTTCTTCGCACACAGAGCATTGTGGCGAGCGCAGGGAGCTCCTGAGAGCGGTTTGTGCCGAAAGGAGCCCGGGACCGGCACTTAGCTTCGGAGAGCTGCGTATCTGCGTCTTCTGCGTGTCTTGCCGCTCTACACTCAGCAAAAAGCTTTTCCAGCATATCTTGCAAGGAGAAACTCTGCCAGGAAAGAAAACATCCAAAATCTTGTTCTAAAGCTTGCACGGGGGTCTGCAAAGAGTTTGGCAAGAATGAAAGGTAGTTGTCCAAAACTCGTTCTTTTCCAATAGAATAACCATGGAAAAGGCAGGAGAGTGGTAAAGTACTGTTTTCTCTAAGTCTGAAGGCTGCCCACACTGTGCCTGCGTGCTGCAGCTTGCATCTTCGCCTTTGGGAAGCTGCCGCTCGCCGATTCTCCCGCAGGCGAAGAAGCGGCTTCTTCGCACACAGAGCATTGTGGCGAGCGCAGGGAGCTCCTGAGAGCGGTTTGTGCCGAAAGAAGCCCGGGACCGGCACTTAGCTTCGGAGAGCTGCGTATCTGCGTCTTCTGCGTGTCTTGCCGCTCTACACTCAGCCAAAAGCTTTTCCACCATATCTTGCAAGGAGAAACTCTGCCAGGAAAGAAAACATCCAAAATCTTGTTCTAAAGCTTGCACGGGGGTCTGCAAAGAGTTTGGCAAGAATGAAAGGTAGTTGTCCAAAACTCGTTCTTTTCCAATAGAATAACCATGGAAAAGGCAGGAGAGTGGTAAAGTACTGTTTTCTCTAAGTCTGAAGGCTGCCCACACTGTGCCTGTGTGCTGCAGCTTGCATCTTCGCCTTTGGGAAGCTGCCGCTCGCCGATTCTCCCGGAGGCGAAGAAGCGGCTTCTTCGCACACAGAGCATTGTGGCGAGCGCAGGGAGCTCCTGAGAGCGGTTTGTGCCGAAAGAAGCCCGGGACCGGCACTTAGCTTCGGAGAGCTGCGTATCTGCGTCTTCTGCGTGTCTTGCCGCTCTACACTCAGCCAAAAGCTTTTCCACCATATCTTGCAAGGAGAAACTCTGCCAGGAAAGAAAACATCCAAAATCTTGTTCTAAAGCTTGCACGGGGGTCTGCAAAGAGTTTGGCAAGAATGAAAGGTAGTTGTCCAAAACTCGTTCTTTTCCAATAGAATAACCATGGAAAAGGCAGGAGAGTGGTAAAGTACTGTTTTCTCTAAGTCTGAAGGCTGCCCACACTGTGCCTGTGTGCTGCAGCTTGCATCTTCGCCTTTGGGAAGCTGCCGCTCGCCGATTCTCCCGGAGGCGAAGAAGCGGCTTCTTCGCACACAGAGCATTGTGGCGAGCGCAGGGAGCTCCTGAGAGCGGTTTGTGCCGAAAGAAGGCCGGGACCGGCACTTAGCTTCGGAGAGCTGCGTATCTGCGTCTTCTGCGTGTCTTGCCGCTCTACACTCAGCAAAAAGCTTTTCCAGCATATCTTGCAAGGAGAAACTCTGCCAGGAAAGAAAACATCCAAAATCTGGTTCTAAAGCTTGCACGGGGGTCTGCAAAGAGTTTGGCAAGAATGAAAGGTAGTTGTCCAAAACTCGTTCTTTTCCAATAGAATAACCATGGAAAAGGCAGGAGAGTGGTAAAGTACTGTTTTCTCTAAGTCTGAAGGCTGCCCACACTGTGCCTGTGTGCTGCAGCTTGCATCTTCGCCTTTGGGAAGCTGCCGCTCGCCGATTCTCCCGGAGGCGAAGAAGCGGCTTCTTCGCACACAGAGCATTGTGGCGAGCGCAGGGAGCTCCTGAGAGCGGTTTGTGCCGAAAGAAGCCCGGGACCGGCACTTAGCTTCGGAGAGCTGCGTATCTGCGTCTTCTGCGTGTCTTGCCGCTCTACACTCAGCTAAAAGCTTTTCCAGCATATCTTGCAAGGAGAAACTCTGCCAGGAAAGAAAACATCCAAAATCTTGTTCTAAAGCTTGCACGGGGGTCTGCAAAGAGTTTGGCAAGAATGAAAGGTAGTTGTCCAAAACTCGTTCTTTTCCAATAGAATAACCATGGATAAGGCAGGAGAGTGGTAAAGTACTGTTTTCTCTAAGTCTGAATGCTGCCCACACTGTGCCTGTGCGCTGCAGCTTGCATCTTCGCCTTTGGGAAGCTGCCGCTCGCCGATTCTCCCGGAGGCGAAGAAGCGGCTTCTTCGCACACAGAGCATTGTGGCGAGCGCAGGGAGCTGCTGAGAGCGGTTTGTGCCGAAAGGAGCCCAGGACCGGCACTTAGCTTCGGAGAGCTGCGTATCTGCGTCTTCTGCGTGTCTTGCCGCTCTACACTCAGCCAAAAGCTTTTCCACCATATCTTGCAAGGAGAAACTCTGCCAGGAAAGAAAACATCCAAAATCTTGTTCTAAAGCTTGCACGGAGGTCTGCAAAGAGTTTGGCAAGAATGAAAGGTAGTTGTCCAAAACTCGTTCTTTTCCAATAGAATAACCATGGAAAAGGCAGGAGAGTGGTAAAGTACTGTTTTCTCTAAGTCTGAAGGCTGCCCACACTGTGCCTGCGTGCTGCAGCTTGCATCTTCGCCTTTGGCAAGCTGCCGCTCGCCGATTCTCCCGGAGGCGAAGAAGCGGCTTCTTCGCACACAGAGCATTGTGGCGAGCGCAGGGAGCTCCTGAGAGCGGTTTGTGCCGAAAGAAGCCCGGGACCGGCACTTAGCTTCGGAGAGCTGCGTATCTGCGTCTTCTGCGTGTCTTGCCGCTCTACACTCAGCAAAAAGCTTTTCCACCATATCTTGCAAGGAGAAACTCTGCCAGGAAAGAAAACATCCAAAATCTTGTTCTAAAGCTTGCACGGAGGTCTGCAAAGAGTTTGGCAAGAATGAAAGGTAGTTGTCCAAAACTCGTTCTTTTCCAATAGAATAACCATGGAAAAGGCAGGAGAGTGGTAAAGTACTGTTTTCTCTAAGTCTGAAGGCTGCCCACACTGTGCCTGTGTGCTGCAGCTTGCATCTTCGCCTTTGGGAAGCTGCCGCTCGCCGATTCTCCCGGAGGCGAAGAAGCGGCTTCTTCGCACACAGAGCATTGTGGCGAGCGCAGGGAGCTCCTGAGAGCGGTTTGTGCCGAAAGAAGGCCAAGACCGGCACTTAGCTTCGGAGAGCTGCGTATCTGCGTCTTCTGCGTGTCTTGCCGCTCTACACTCAGCAAAAAGCTTTTCCAGCATATCTTGCAAGGAGAAACTCTGCCAGGAAAGAAAACATCCAAAATCTGGTTCTAAAGCTTGCACGGGGGTCTGCGAAGAGTTTGGCAAGAATGAAAGGTAGTTGTCCAAAACTCGTTCTTTTCCAATAGAATAACCATGGAAAAGGCAGGAGAGTGGTAAAGTACTGTTTTCTCTAAGTCTGAAGGCTGCCCACACTGTGCCTGTGTGCTGCAGCTTGCATCTTCGCCTTTGGGAAGCTGCCGCTCGCCGATTCTCCCGGAGGCGAAGAAGCGGCTTCTTCGCACACAGAGCATTGTGGCGAGCGCAGGGAGCTCCTGAGAGCGGTTTGTGCCGAAAGAAGCCCGGGACCGGCACTTAGCTTCGGAGAGCTGCGTATCTGCGTCTTCTGCGTGTCTTGCCGCTCTACACTCAGCAAAAAGCTTTTCCACCATATCTTGCAAGGAGAAACTCTGCCAGGAAAGAAAACATCCAAAATCTTGTTCTAAAGCTTGCACGGGGGTCTGCAAAGAGTTTGGCAAGAATGAAAGGTAGTTGTCCAAAACTCGTTCTTTTCCAATAGAATAACCATGGATAAGGCAGGAGAGTGGTAAAGTACTGTTTTCTCTAAGTCTGAATGCTGCCCACACTGTGCCTGTGTGCTGCAGCTTGCATCTTCGCCTTTGGGAAGCTGCCGCTCGCCGATTCTCCCGGAGGCGAAGAAGCGGCTTCTTCGCACACAGAGCATTGTGGCGAGCGCAGGGAGCTGCTGAGAGCGGTTTGTGCCGAAAGGAGCCCGGGACCGGCACTTAGCTTCGGAGAGCTGCGTATCTGCGTCTTCTGCGTGTCTTGCCGCTCTACACTCAGCAAAAAGCTTTTCCACCATATCTTGCAAGGAGAAACTCTGCCAGGAAAGAAAACATCCAAAATCTTGTTCTAAAGCTTGCACGGGGGTCTGCAAAGAGTTTGGCAAGAATGAAAGGTAGTTGTCCAAAACTCGTTCTTTTCCAATAGAATAACCATGGAAAAGGCAGGAGAGTGGTAAAGTACTGTTTTCTCTAAGTCTGAAGGCTGCCCACACTGTGCCTGCGTGCTGCAGCTTGCATCTTCGCCTTTGGGAAGCTGCCGCTCGCCGATTCTCCCGGAGGCGAAGAAGCGGCTTCTTCGCACACAGAGCATTGTGGCGAGCGCAGGGAGCTCCTGAGAGCGGTTTGTGCCGAAAGAAGCCCGGGACCGGCACTTAGCTTCGGAGAGCTGCGTATCTGCGTCTTCTGCGTGTCTTGCCGCTCTACACTCAGCAAAAAGCTTTTCCAGCATATCTTGCAAGGAGAAACTCTGCCAGGAAAGAAAACATCCAAAATCTTGTTCTAAAGCTTGCACGGGGGTCTGCAAAGAGTTTGGCAAGAATGAAAGGTAGTTGTCCAAAACTCGTTCTTTTCCAATAGAATAACCATGGAAAAGGCAGGAGAGTGGTAAAGTACTGTTTTCTCTAAGTCTGAAGGCTGCCCACACTGTGCCTGCGTGCTGCAGCTTGCATCTTCGCCTTTGGGAAGCTGCCGCTCGCCGATTCTCCCGCAGGCGAAGAAGCGGCTTCTTCGCACACAGAGCATTGTGGCGAGCGCAGGGAGCTCCTGAGAGCGGTTTGTGCCGAAAGAAGCCCGGGACCGGCACTTAGCTTCGGAGAGCTGCGTATCTGCGTCTTCTGCGTGTCTTGCCGCTCTACACTCAGCCAAAAGCTTTTCCACCATATCTTGCAAGGAGAAACTCTGCCAGGAAAGAAAACATCCAAAATCTTGTTCTAAAGCTTGCACGGGGGTCTGCAAAGAGTTTGGCAAGAATGAAAGGTAGTTGTCCAAAACGCGTTCTTTTCCAATAGAATAACCATGGAAAAGGCAGGAGAGTGGTAAAGTACTGTTTTCTCTAAGTCTGAAGGCTGCCCACACTGTGCCTGTGTGCTGCAGCTTGCATCTTCGCCTTTGGGAAGCTGCCGCTCGCCGGTTCTCCCGGAGGCGAAGAAGCGGCTTCTTCGCACACAGAGCATTGTGGCGAGCGCAGGGAGCTCCTGAGAGCGGTTTGTGCCGAAAGAAGCCCGGGACCGGCACTTAGCTTCGGAGAGCTGCGTATCTGCGTCTTCTGCGTGTCTTGCCGCTCTACACTCAGCCAAAAGCTTTTCCACCATATCTTGCAAGGAGAAACTCTGCCAGGAAAGAAAACATCCAAAATCTTGTTCTAAAGCTTGCACGGGGGTCTGCAAAGAGTTTGGCAAGAATGAAAGGTAGTTGTCCAAAACTCGTTCTTTTCTAATAGAATAACCATGGAAAAGGCAGGAGAGTGGTAAAGTACTGTTTTCTCTAAGTCTGAAGGCTGCCCACACTGTGCCTGTGTGCCGCAGCTTGCATCTTCGCCTTTGGGAAGCTGCCGCTCGCCGATTCTCCCGGAGGCGAAGAAGCGGCTTCTTCGCACACAGAGCATTGTGGCGAGCGCAGGGAGCTCCTGAGAGCGGTTTGTGCCGAAAGAAGCCCGGGACCGGCACTTAGCTTCGGAGAGCTGCGTATCTGCGTCTTCTGCGTGTCTTGCCGCTCTACACTCAGCCAAAAGCTTTTCCACCATATCTTGCAAGGAGAAACTCTGCCAGGAAAGAAAACATCCAAAATCTTGTTCTAAAGCTTGCACGGGGGTCTGCAAAGAGTTTGGCAAGAATGAAAGGTAGTTGTCCAAAACTCGTTCTTTTCCAATAGAATAACCATGGAAAAGGCAGGAGAGTGGTAAAGTACTGTTTTCTCTAAGTCTGAAGGCTGCCCACACTGTGCCTGTGTGATGCAGCTTGCATCTTCGCCTTTGGGAACCTGACGCTCGCCGATTCTCCCGCAGACGAAGAAGCGGCTTCTTCGCACACAGAGCATTGTGGCGAGCGCAGGGAGCTCCTGAGAGCGGTTTGTGCCGAAAGAAGCCCGGGACCGGCACTTAGCTTCGGAGAGCTGCGTATCTGCGTCTTCTGCGTGTCTTGCCGCTCTACACTCAGCAAAAAGCTTTTCCACCATATCTTGCAAGGAGAAACTCTGCCAGGAAAGAAAACATCCAAAATCTTGTTCTAAAGCTTGCACGGGGGTCTGCAAAGAGTTTGGCAAGAATGAAAGGTAGTTGTCCAAAACTCGTTCTTTTCCAATAGAATAACCATGGAAAAGGCAGGAGAGTGGTAAAGTACTGTTTTCTCTAAGTCTGAATGCTGCCCACACTGTGCCTGTGTGCTGCAGCTTGCATCTTCGCCTTTGGGAAGCTGCCGCTCGCCGATTCTCCCGGAGGCGAAGAAGCGGCTTCTTCGCACACAGAGCATTGTGGCGAGCGCAGGGAGCTCCTGAGAGCGGTTTGTGCCGAAAGAAGCCCGGGACCGGCACTTAGCTTCGGAGAGCTGCGTATCTGCGTCTTCTGCGTGTCTTGCCGCTCTACACTCAGCAAAAAGCTTTTCCACCATATCTTGCAAGGAGAAACTCTGCCAGGAAAGAAAACATCCAAAATCTTGTTCTAAAGCTTGCACGGGGGTCTGCAAAGAGTTTGGCAAGAATGAAAGGTAGTTGTCCAAAACTCGTTCTTTTCCAATAGAATAACCATGGAAAAGGCAGGAGAGTGGTAAAGTACTGTTTTCTCTAAGTCTGAAGGCTGCCCACACTGTGCCTGTGTGCTGCAGCTTGCATCTTCGCCTTTGGGAAGCTGCCGCTCGCCGATTCTCCCGGAGGCGAAGAAGCGGCTTCTTCGCACACAGAGCATTGTGGCGAGCGCAGGGAGCTCCTGAGAGCGGTTTGTGCCGAAAGAAGCCCGGGACCGGCACTTAGCTTCGGAGAGCTGCGTATCTGCGTCTTCTGCGTGTCTTGCCGCTCTACACTCAGCAAAAAGCTTTTCCACCATATCTTGCAAGGAGAAACTCTGCCAGGAAAGAAAACATCCAAAATCTTGTTCTAAAGCTTGCACGGGGGTCTGCAAAGAGTTTGGCAAGAATGAAAGGTAGTTGTCCAAAACTCGTTCTTTTCCAATAGAATAACCATGGAAAAGGTAGGAGAGTGGTAAAGTACTGTTTTCTCTAAGTCTGAAGGCTGCCCACACTGTGCCTGTGTGCCGCAGCTTGCATCTTCGCCTTTGGGAAGCTGCCGCTCGCCGATTCTCCCGGAGGCGAAGAAGCGGCTTCTTCGCACACAGAGCATTGTGGCGAGCGCAGGGAGCTCCTGAGAGCGGTTTGTGCCGAAAGAAGCCCGGGACCGGCACTTAGCTTCGGAGAGCTGCGTATCTGCGTCTTCTGCGTGTCTTGCCGCTCTACACTCAGCCAAAAGCTTTTCCACCATATCTTGCAAGGAGAAACTCTGCCAGGAAAGAAAATATCCAAAATCTGGTTCTAAAGCTTGCACGGGGGTCTGCAAAGAGTTTGGCAAGAATGAAAGGTAGTTGTCCAAAACTCGTTCTTTTCCAATAGAATAACCATGGAAAAGGCAGGAGAGTGGTAAAGTACTGTTTTCTCTAAGTCTGAAGGCTGCCCACACTGTGCCTGTGTGCTGCAGCTTGCATCTTCGCCTTTGGGAAGCTGCCGCTCGCCGATTCTCCCGGAGGCGAAGAAGCGGCTTCTTCGCACACAGAGCATTGTGGCGAGCGCAGGGAGCTCCTGAGAGCGGTTTGTGCCGAAAGAAGCCCGGGACCGGCACTTAGCTTCGGAGAGCTGCGTATCTGCGTCTTCTGCGTGTCTTGCCGCTCTACACTCAGCAAAAAGCTTTTCCACCATATCTTGCAAGAAGAAACTCTGCCAGGAAAGAAAACATCCAAAATCTTGTTCTAAAGCTTGCACGGGGGTCTGCAAAGAGTTTGGCAAGAATGAAAGGTAGTTGTCCAAAACTCGTTCTTTTCCAATAGAATAACCATGGAAAAGGCAGGAGAGTGGTAAAGTACTGTTTTCTCTAAGTCTGAAGGCTGCCCACACTGTGCCTGTGTGCCGCAGCTTGCATCTTCGCCTTTGGGAAGCTGCCGCTCGCCGATTCTCCCGGAGGCGAAGAAGCGGCTTCTTCGCACACAGAGCATTGTGGCGAGCGCAGGGAGCTCCTGAGAGCGGTTTGTGCCGAAAGAAGCCCGGGACCGGCACTTAGCTTCGGAGAGCTGCGTATCTGCGTCTTCTGCGTGTCTTGCCGCTCTACACTCAGCAAAAAGCTTTTCCACCATATCTTGCAAGGAGAAACTCTGCCAGGAAAGAAAACATCCAAAATCTTGTTCTAAAGCTTGCACGGGGGTCTGCAAAGAGTTTGGCAAGAATGAAAGGTAGTTGTCCAAAACTCGTTCTTTTCCAATAGAATAACCATGGAAAAGGCAGGAGAGTGGTAAAGTACTGTTTTCTCTAAGTCTGAAGGCTGCCCACACTGTGCCTGTGTGCTGCAGCTTGCATCTTCGCCTTTGGGAAGCTGCCGCTCGCCGATTCTCCCGGAGGCGAAGAAGCGGCTTCTTCGCACACAGAGCATTGTGGCGAGCGCAGGGAGCTCCTGAGAGCGGTTTGTGCCGAAAGAAGCCCGGGACCGGCACTTAGCTTCGGAGAGCTGCGTATCTGCGTCTTCTGCGTGTCTTGCCGCTCTACACTCAGCAAAAAGCTTTTCCACCATATCTTGCAAGGAGAAACTCTGCCAGGAAAGAAAACATCCAAAATCTTGTTCTAAAGCTTGCACGGGGGTCTGCAAAGAGTTTGGCAAGAATGAAAGGTAGTTGTCCAAAACTCGTTCTTTTCCAATAGAATAACCATGGAAAAGGCAGGAGAGTGGTAAAGTACTGTTTTCTCTAAGTCTGAAGGCTGCCCACACTGTGCCTGTGTGCCGCAGCTTGCATCTTCGCCTTTGGGAAGCTGCCGCTCGCCGATTCTCCCGGAGGCGAAGAAGCGGCTTCTTCGCACACAGAGCATTGTGGCGAGCGCAGGGAGCTCCTGAGAGCGGTTTGTGCCGAAAGAAGCCCGGGACCGGCACTTAGCTTCGGAGAGCTGCGTATCTGCGTCTTCTGCGTGTCTTGCCGCTCTACACTCAGCAAAAAGCTTTTCCACCATATCTTGCAAGGAGAAACTCTGCCAGGAAAGAAAATATCCAAAATCTGGCTCTAAAGCTTGCACGGGGGTCTGCAAAGAGTTTGGCAAGAATGAAAGGTAGTTGTCCAAAACTCGTTCTTTTCCAATAGAATAACCATGGAAAAGGCAGGAGAGTGGTAAAGTACTGTTTTCTCTAAGTCTGAAGGCTGCCCACACTGTGCCTGTGTGCTGCAGCTTGCATCTTCGCCTTTGGGAAGCTGCCGCTCGCCGATTCTCCCGGAGGCGAAGAAGCGGCTTCTTCGCACACAGAGCATTGTGGCGAGCGCAGGGAGCTCCTGAGAGCGGTTTGTGCCGAAAGAAGCCCGGGACCGGCACTTAGCTTCGGAGAGCTGCGTATCTGCGTCTTCTGCGTGTCTTGCCGCTCTACACTCAGCAAAAAGCTTTTCCACCATATCTTGCAAGGAGAAACTCTGCCAGGAAAGAAAACATCCAAAATCTTGTTCTAAAGCTTGCACGGGGGTCTGCAAAGAGTTTGGCAAGAATGAAAGGTAGTTGTCCAAAACTCGTTCTTTTCCAATAGAATAACCATGGAAAAGGCAGGAGAGTGGTAAAGTACTGTTTTCTCTAAGTCTGAAGGCTGCCCACACTGTGCCTGTGTGCCGCAGCTTGCATCTTCGCCTTTGGGAAGCTGCCGCTCGCCGATTCTCCCGGAGGCGAAGAAGCGGCTTCTTCGCACACAGAGCATTGTGGCGAGCGCAGGGAGCTCCTGAGAGCGGTTTGTGCCGAAAGAAGCCCGGGACCGGCACTTAGCTTCGGAGAGCTGCGTATCTGCGTCTTCTGCGTGTCTTGCCGCTCTACACTCAGCAAAAAGCTTTTCCACCATATCTTGCAAGGAGAAACTCTGCCAGGAAAGAAAATATCCAAAATCTGGCTCTAAAGCTTGCACGGGGGTCTGCAAAGAGTTTGGCAAGAATGAAAGGTAGTTGTCCAAAACTCGTTCTTTTCCAATAGAATAACCATGGAAAAGGCAGGAGAGTGGTAAAGTACTGTTTTCTCTAAGTCTGAAGGCTGCCCACACTGTGCCTGTGTGCTGCAGCTGGCATCTTCGCCTTTGGGAAGCTGCCGCTCGCCGATTCTCCCGGAGGCGAAGAAGCGGCTTCTTCGCACACAGAGCATTGTGGCGAGCGCAGGGAGCTCCTGAGAGCGGTTTGTGCCGAAAGAAGCCCGGGACCGGCACTTAGCTTCGGAGAGCTGCGTATCTGCGTCTTCTGCGTGTCTTGCCGCTCTACACTCAGCAAAAAGGTTTTCCACCATATCTTGCAAGAAGAAACTCTGCCAGGAAAGAAAACATCCAAAATCTTGTTCTAAAGCTTGCACGGGGGTCTGCAAAGAGTTTGGCAAGAATGAAAGGTAGTTGTCCAAAACTCGTTCTTTTCCAATAGAATAACCATGGAAAAGGCAGGAGAGTGGTAAAGTACTGTTTTCTCTAAGTCTGAAGGCTGCCCACACTGTGCCTGTGTGCCGCAGCTTGCATCTTCGCCTTTGGGAAGCTGCCGCTCGCCGATTCTCCCGGAGGCGAAGAAGCGGCTTCTTCGCACACAGAGCATTGTGGCGAGCGCAGGGAGCTCCTGAGAGCGGTTTGTGCCGAAAGAAGCCCGGGACCGGCACTTAGCTTCGGAGAGCTGCGTATCTGCGTCTTCTGCGTGTCTTGCCGCTCTACACTCAGCAAAAAGCTTTTCCACCATATCTTGCAAGGAGAAACTCTGCCAGGAAAGAAAACATCCAAAATCTTGTTCTAAAGCTTGCACGGGGGTCTGCAAAGAGTTTGGCAAGAATGAAAGGTAGTTGTCCAAAACTCGTTCTTTTCCAATAGAATAACCATGGAAAAGGCAGGAGAGTGGTAAAGTACTGTTTTCTCTAAGTCTGAAGGCTGCCCACACTGTGCCTGTGTGCTGCAGCTTGCATCTTCGCCTTTGGGAAGCTGCCGCTCGCCGATTCTCCCGCAGGCGAAGAAGCGGCTTCTTCGCACACAGAGCATTGTGGCGAGCGCAGGGAGCTCCTGAGAGCGGTTTGTGCCGAAAGAAGCCCGGGACCGGCACTTAGCTTCGGAGAGCTGCGTATCTGCGTCTTCTGCGTGTCTTGCCGCTCTACACTCAGCCAAAAGCTTTTCCACCATATCTTGCAAGGAGAAACTCTGCCAGGAAAGAAAACATCCAAAATCTTGTTCTAAAGCTTGCACGGGGGTCTGCAAAGAGTTTGGCAAGAATGAAAGGTAGTTGTCCAAAACTCGTTCTTTTCCAATAGAATAACCATGGAAAAGGCAGGAGAGTGGTAAAGTACTGTTTTCTCTAAGTCTGAAGGCTGCCCACACTGTGCCTGTGTGCCGCAGCTTGCATCTTCGCCTTTGGGAAGCTGCCGCTCGCCGATTCTCCCGCAGGCGAAGAAGCGGCTTCTTCGCACACAGAGCATTGTGGCGAGCGCAGGGAGCTCCTGAGAGCGGTTTGTGCCGAAAGAAGCCCGGGACCGGCACTTAGCTTCGGAGAGCTGCGTATCTGCGTCTTCTGCGTGTCTTGCCGCTCTACACTCAGCAAAAAGCTTTTCCACCATATCTTGCAAGGAGAAACTCTGCCAGGAAAGAAAACATCCAAAATCTGGTTCTAAAGCTTGCACGGGGGTCTGCAAAGAGTTTGGCAAGAATGAAAGGTAGTTGTCCAAAACTCGTTCTTTTCCAATAGAATAACCATGGAAAAGGCAGGAGAGTGGTAAAGTACTGTTTTCTCTAAGTCTGAAGGCTGCCCACACTGTGCCTGTGTGCCGCAGCTTGCATCTTCGCCTTTGGGAAGCTGCCGCTCGCCGATTCTCCCGCAGGCGAAGAAGCGGCTTCTTCGCACACAGAGCATTGTGGCGAGCGCAGGGAGCTCCTGAGAGCGGTTTGTGCCGAAAGAAGCCCGGGACCGGCACTTAGCTTCGGAGAGCTGCGTATCTGCGTCTTCTGCGTGTCTTGCCGCTCTACACTCAGCCAAAAGCTTTTCCACCATATCTTGCAAGGAGAAACTCTGCCAGGAAAGAAAACATCCAAAATCTTGTTCTAAAGCTTGCACGGGGGTCTGCAAAGAGTTTGGCAAGAATGAAAGGTAGTTGTCCAAAACTCGTTCTTTTCCAATAGAATAACCATGGAAAAGGCAGGAGAGTGGTAAAGTACTGTTTTCTCTAAGTCTGAAGGCTGCACACACTGTGCCTGTGTGCTGCAGCTTGCATCTTCGCCTTTGGGAAGCTGCCGCTCGCCGATTCTCCCGCAGGCGAAGAAGCAGCTTCTTCGCACACAGAGCATTGTGGCGAGCGCAGGGAGCTCCTGAGAGCGGTTTGTGCCGAAAGAAGCCCGGGACCGGCACTTAGCTTCGGAGAGCTGCGTATCTGCGTCTTCTGCGTGTCTTGCCGCTCTACACTCAGCAAAAAGCTTTTCCACCATATCTTGCAAGGAGAAACTCTGCCAGGAAAGAAAACATCCAAAATCTTGTTCTAAAGCTTGCACGGGGGTCTGCAAAGAGTTTGGCAAGAATGAAAGGTAGTTGTCCAAAACTCGTTCTTTTCCAATAGAATAACCATGGATAAGGCAGGAGAGTGG
This sequence comes from Molothrus aeneus, assembly GCF_037042795.1. Classification (NCBI taxonomy): domain Eukaryota; kingdom Metazoa; phylum Chordata; class Aves; order Passeriformes; family Icteridae; genus Molothrus; species Molothrus aeneus. The sequence continues at coordinate 95,671 of NW_027098971.1, forward strand.
TAAAGTACTGTTTTCTCTAAGTCTGAATGCTGCCCACACTGTGCCTGTGTGCTGCAGCTTGCATCTTCGCCTTTGGGAAGCTGCCGCTCGCCGATTCTCCCGGAGGCGAAGAAGCGGCTTCTTCGCACACAGAGCATTGTGGCGAGCGCAGGGAGCTCCTGAGAGCGGTTTGTGCCGAAAGAAGCCCGGGACCGGCACTTAGCTTCGGAGAGCTGCGTATCTGCGTCTTCTGCGTGTCTTGCCGCTCTACACTCAGCAAAAAGCTTTTCCACCATATCTTGCAAGGAGAAACTCTGCCAGGAAAGAAAACATCCAAAATCTTGTTGTAAAGCTTGCACGGGGGTCTGCAAAGAGTTTGGCAAGAATGAAAGGTAGTTGTCCAAAACTCGTTCTTTTCCAATAGAATAACCATGGAAAAGGCAGGAGAGTGGTAAAGTACTGTTTTCTCTAAGTCTGAAGGCTGCCCACACTGTGCCTGTGTGCTGCAGCTTGCATCTTCGCCTTTGGGAAGCTGCCGCTCGCCGATTCTCCCGCAGGCGAAGAAGCGGCTTCTTCGCACACAGAGCATTGTGGCGAGCGCAGGGAGCTCCTGAGAGCGGTTTGTGCCGAAAGAAGCCCGGGACCGGCACTTAGCTTCGGAGAGCTGCGTATCCGCGTCTTCTGCGTGTCTTGCCGCTCTACACTCAGCCAAAAGCTTTTCCACCATATCTTGCAAGGAGAAACTCTGCCAGGAAAGAAAACATCCAAAAACTTGTTCTAAAGCTTGCACGGGGGTCTGCAAAGAGTTTGGCAAGAATGAAAGGTAGTTGTCCAAAACTCGTTCTTTTCCAATAGAATAACCATGGAAAAGGCAGGAGAGTGGTAAAGTACTGTTTTCTCTAAGTCTGAAGGCTGCCCACACTGTGCCTGTGTGCTGCAGCTTGCATCTTCGCCTTTGGCAAGCTGCCGCTCGCCGATTCTCCCGGAGGCGAAGAAGCGGCTTCTTCGCACACAGAGCATTGTGGCGAGCGCAGGGAGCTCCTGAGAGCGGTTTGTGCCGAAAGAAGCCCGGGACCGGCACTTAGCTTCGGAGAGCTGCGTATCTGCGTCTTCTGCGTGTTTTGCCGCTCTACACTCAGCCAAAAGCTTTTCCACCATATCTTGCAAGGAGAAACTCTGCCAGGAAAGAAAACATCCAAAATCTTGTTCTAAAGCTTGCACGGGGGTCTGCAAAGAGTTTGGCAAGAATGAAAGGTAGTTGTCCAAAACTCGTTCTTTTCCAATAGAATAACCATGGAAAAGGCAGGAGAGTGGTAAAGTACTGTTTTCTCTAAGTCTGAAGGCTGCCCACACTGTGCCTGTGTGCCGCAGCTTGCATCTTCGCCTTTGGGAAGCTGCCGCTCGCCGATTCTCCCGCAGGCGAAGAAGCGGCTTCTTCGCACACAGAGCATTGTGGCGAGCGCAGGGAGCTCCTGAGAGCGGTTTGTGCCGAAAGAAGCCCGGGACCGGCACTTAGCTTCGGAGAGCTGCGTATCTGCGTCTTCTGCGTGTCTTGCCGCTCTACACTCAGCAAAAAGCTTTTCCACCATATCTTGCAAGGAGAAACTCTGCCAGGAAAGAAAACATCCAAAATCTGGTTCTAAAGCTTGCACGGGGGTCTGCAAAGAGTTTGGCAAGAATGAAAGGTAGTTGTCCAAAACTCGTTCTTTTCCAATAGAATAACCATGGAAAAGGCAGGAGAGTGGTAAAGTACTGTTTTCTCTAAGTCTGAAGGCTGCCCACACTGTGCCTGTGTGCTGCAGCTTGCATCTTCGCCTTTGGGAAGCTGCCGCTCGCCGATTCTCCCGCAGGCGAAGAAGCGGCTTCTTCGCACACAGAGCATTGTGGCGAGCGCAGGGAGCTCCTGAGAGCGGTTTGTGCCGAAAGAAGCCCGGGACCGGCACTTAGCTTCGGAGAGCTGCGTATCTGCGTCTTCTGCGTGTCTTGCCGCTCTACACTCAGCAAAAAGGTTTTCCACCATATCTTGCAAGAAGAAACTCTGCCAGGAAAGAAAACATCCAAAATCTTGTTCTAAAGCTTGCACGGGGGTCTGCAAAGAGTTTGGCAAGAATGAAAGGTAGTTGTCCAAAACTCGTTCTTTTCCAATAGAATAACCATGGAAAAGGCAGGAGAGTGGTAAAGTACTGTTTTCTCTAAGTCTGAAGGCTGCCCACACTGTGCCTGTGTGCCGCAGCTTGCATCTTCGCCTTTGGGAAGCTGCCGCTCGCCGATTCTCCCGCAGGCGAAGAAGCGGCTTCTTCGCACACAGAGCATTGTGGCGAGCGCAGGGAGCTCCTGAGAGCGGTTTGTGCCGAAAGAAGCCCGGGACCGGCACTTAGCTTCGGAGAGCTGCGTATCTGCGTCTTCTGCGTGTCTTGCCGCTCTACACTCAGCAAAAAGCTTTTCCAGCATATCTTGCAAGGAGAAACTCTGCCAGGAAAGAAAACATCCAAAATCTTGTTCTAAAGCTTGCACGGGGGTCTGCAAAGAGTTTGGCAAGAATGAAAGGTAGTTGTCCAAAACTCGTTCTTTTCCAATAGAATAACCATGGAAAAGGCAGGAGAGTGGTAAAGTACTGTTTTCTCTAAGTCTGAAGGCTGCCCACACTGTGCCTGTGTGCCGCAGCTTGCATCTTCGCCTTTGGGAAGCTGCCGCTCGCCGATTCTCCCGGAGGCGAAGAAGCGGCTTCTTCGCACACAGAGCATTGTGGCGAGCGCAGGGAGCTCCTGAGAGCGGTTTGTGCCGAAAGAAGCCCGGGACCGGCACTTAGCTTCGGAGAGCTGCGTATCTGCGTCTTCTGCGTGTCTTGCCGCTCTACACTCAGCAAAAAGCTTTTCCACCATATCTTGCAAGGAGAAACTCTGCCAGGAAAGAAAACATCCAAAATCTTGTTCTAAAGCTTGCACGGGGGTCTGCAAAGAGTTTGGCAAGAATGAAAGGTAGTTGTCCAAAACTCGTTCTTTTCCAATAGAATAACCATGGAAAAGGCAGGAGAGTGGTAAAGTACTGTTTTCTCTAAGTCTGAAGGCTGCCCACACTGTGCCTGTGTGCCGCAGCTTGCATCTTCGCCTTTGGGAAGCTGCCGCTCGCCGATTCTCCCGCAGGCGAAGAAGCGGCTTCTTGGCACACAGAGCATTGTGGCGAGCGCAGGGAGCTCCTGAGAGCGGTTTGTGCCGAAAGAAGCCCGGGACCGGCACTTAGCTTCGGAGAGCTGCGTATCTGCGTCTTCTGCGTGTCTTGCCGCTCTACACTCAGCCAAAAGCTTTTCCACCATATCTTGCAAGGAGAAACTCTGCCAGGAAAGAAAACATCCAAAATCTTGTTCTAAAGCTTGCACGGGGGTCTGCAAAGAGTTTGGCAAGAATGAAAGGTAGTTGTCCAAAACTCGTTCTTTTCCAATAGAATAACCATGGAAAAGGCAGGAGAGTGGTAAAGTACTGTTTTCTCTAAGTCTGAAGGCTGCACACACTGTGCCTGTGTGCTGCAGCTTGCATCTTCGCCTTTGGGAAGCTGCCGCTCGCCGATTCTCCCGCAGGCGAAGAAGCGGCTTCTTCGCACACAGAGCATTGTGGCGAGCGCAGGGAGCTCCTGAGAGCGGTTTGTGCCGAAAGAAGCCCGGGACCGGCACTTAGCTTCGGAGAGCTGCGTATCTGCGTCTTCTGCGTGTCTTGCCGCTCTACACTCAGCAAAAAGCTTTTCCACCATATCTTGCAAGGAGAAACTCTGCCAGGAAAGAAAACATCCAAAATCTTGTTCTAAAGCTTGCACGGGGGTCTGCAAAGAGTTTGGCAAGAATGAAAGGTAGTTGTCCAAAACTCGTTCTTTTCCAATAGAATAACCATGGATAAGGCAGGAGAGTGGTAAAGTACTGTTTTCTCTAAGTCTGAAGGCTGCCCACACTGTGCCTGTGTGCTGCAGCTTGCATCTTCGCCTTTGGGAAGCTGCCGCTCGCCGATTCTCCCGGAGGCGAAGAAGCGGCTTCTTCGCACACAGAGCATTGTGGCGAGCGCAGGGAGCTCCTGAGAGCGGTTTGTGCCGAAAGAAGCCCGGGACCGGCACTTAGCTTCGGAGAGCTGCGTATCTGCGTCTTCTGCGTGTCTTGCCGCTCTACACTCAGCAAAAAGCTTTTCCACCATATCTTGCAAGGAGAAACTCTGCCAGGAAAGAAAACATCCAAAATCTTGTTCTAAAGCTTGCACGGGGGTCTGCAAAGAGTTTGGCAAGAATGAAAGGTAGTTGTCCAAAACTCGTTCTTTTCCAATAGAATAACCATGGAAAAGGCAGGAGAGTGGTAAAGTACTGTTTTCTCTAAGTCTGAAGGCTGCCCACACTGTGCCTGTGTGCTGCAGCTTGCATCTTCGCCTTTGGGAAGCTGCCGCTCGCCGATTCTCCCGGAGGCGAAGAAGCGGCTTCTTCGCACACAGAGCATTGTGGCGAGCGCAGGGAGCTCCTGAGAGCGGTTTGTGCCGAAAGAAGCCCGGGACCGGCACTTAGCTTCGGAGAGCTGCGTATCTGCGTCTTCTGCGTGTCTTGCCGCTCTACACTCAGCCAAAAGCTTTTCCACCATATCTTGCAAGGAGAAACTCTGCCAGGAAAGAAAACATCCAAAAACTTGTTCTAAAGCTTGCACGGGGGTCTGCAAAGAGTTTGGCAAGAATGAAAGGTAGTTGTCCAAAACTCGTTCTTTTCCAATAGAATAACCATGGAAAAGGCAGGAGAGTGGTAAAGTACTGTTTTCTCTAAGTCTGAAGGCTGCCCACACTGTGCCTGTGTGCTGCAGCTTGCATCTTCGCCTTTGGCAAGCTGCCGCTCGCCGATTCTCCCGGAGGCGAAGAAGCGGCTTCTTCGCACACAGAGCATTGTGGCGAGCGCAGGGAGCTCCTGAGAGCGGTTTGTGCCGAAAGAAGCCCGGGACCGGCACTTAGCTTCGGAGAGCTGCGTATCTGCGTCTTCTGCGTGTTTTGCCGCTCTACACTCAGCCAAAAGCTTTTCCACCATATCTTGCAAGGAGAAACTCTGCCAGGAAAGAAAACATCCAAAATCTTGTTCTAAAGCTTGCACGGGGGTCTGCAAAGAGTTTGGCAAGAATGAAAGGTAGTTGTCCAAAACTCGTTCTTTTCCAATAGAATAACCATGGAAAAGGCAGGAGAGTGGTAAAGTACTGTTTTCTCTAAGTCTGAAGGCTGCCCACACTGTGCCTGTGTGCTGCAGCTTGCATCTTCGCCTTTGGGAAGCTGCCGCTCGCCGATTCTCCCGGAGGCGAAGAAGCGGCTTCTTCGCACACAGAGCATTGTGGCGAGCGCAGGGAGCTCCTGAGAGCGGTTTGTGCCGAAAGAAGCCCGGGACTGGCACTTAGCTTCGGAGAGCTGCGTATCTGCGTCTTCTGCGTGTCTTGCCGCTCTACACTCAGCAAAAAGCTTTTCCACCATATCTTGCAAGGAGAAACTCTGCCAGGAAAGAAAACATCCAAAATCTTGTTCTAAAGCTTGCACGGGGGTCTGCAAAGAGTTTGGCAAGAATGAAAGGTAGTTGTCCAAAACTCGTTCTTTTCCAATAGAATAACCATGGAAAAGGCAGGAGAGTGGTAAAGTACTGTTTTCTCTAAGTCTGAAGGCTGCACACACTGTGCCTGTGTGCTGCAGCTTGCATCTTCGCCTTTGGGAAGCTGCCGCTCGCCGATTCTCCCGCAGGCGAAGAAGCGGCTTCTTCGCACACAGAGCATTGTGGCGAGCGCAGGGAGCTCCTGAGAGCGGTTTGTGCCGAAAGAAGCCCGGGACCGGCACTTAGCTTCGGAGAGCTGCGTATCTGCGTCTTCTGCGTGTCTTGCCGCTCTACACTCAGCAAAAAGCTTTTCCACCATATCTTGCAAGGAGAAACTCTGCCAGGAAAGAAAACATCCAAAATCTGGTTCTAAAGCTTGCACGGGGGTCTGCAAAGAGTTTGGCAAGAATGAAAGGTAGTTGTCCAAAACTCGTTCTTTTCCAGTAGAATAACCATGGAAAAGGCAGGAGAGTGGTAAAGTACTGTTTTCTCTAAGTCTGAAGGCTGCCCACACTGTGCCTGTGTGCTGCAGCTTGCATCTTCGCCTTTGGGAAGCTGCCGCTCGCCGATTCTCCCGCAGGCGAAGAAGCGGCTTCTTCGCACACAGAGCATTGTGGCGAGCGCAGGGAGCTCCTGAGAGCGGTTTGTGCCGAAAGAAGCCCGGGACCGGCACTTAGCTTCGGAGAGCTGCGTATCTGCGTCTTCTGCGTGTCTTGCCGCTCTACACTCAGCAAAAAGCTTTTCCACCATATCTTGCAAGGAGAAACTCTGCCAGGAAAGAAAACATCCAAAATCTTGTTCTAAAGCTTGCACGGGGGTCTGCAAAGAGTTTGGCAAGAATGAAAGGTAGTTGTCCAAAACTCGTTCTTTTCCAATAGAATAACCATGGAAAAGGCAGGAGAGTGGTAAAGTACTGTTTTCTCTAAGTCTGAAGGCTGCCCACACTGTGCCTGTGTGCCGCAGCTTGCATCTTCGCCTTTGGGAAGCTGCCGCTCGCCGATTCTCCCGGAGGCGAAGAAGCGGCTTCTTCGCACACAGAGCATTGTGGCGAGCGCAGGGAGCTCCTGAGAGCGGTTTGTGCCGAAAGAAGCCCGGGACCGGCACTTAGCTTCGGAGAGCTGCGTATCTGCGTCTTCTGCGTGTCTTGCCGCTCTACACTCAGCAAAAAGCTTTTCCACCATATCTTGCAAGGAGAAACTCTGCCAGGAAAGAAAACATCCAAAATCTTGTTCTAAAGCTTGCACGGGGGTCTGCAAAGAGTTTGGCAAGAATGAAAGGTAGTTGTCCAAAACTCGTTCTTTTCCAATAGAATAACCATGGAAAAGGCAGGAGAGTGGTAAAGTACTGTTTTCTCTAAGTCTGAAGGCTGCCCACACTGTGCCTGTGTGCTGCAGCTTGCATCTTCGCCTTTGGGAAGCTGCCGCTCGCCGATTCTCCCGCAGGCGAAGAAGCGGCTTCTTCGCACACAGAGCATTGTGGCGAGCGCAGGGAGCTCCTGAGAGCGGTTTGTGCCGAAAGAAGCCCGGGACCGGCACTTAGCTTCGGAGAGCTGCGTATCTGCGTCTTCTGCGTGTCTTGCCGCTCTACACTCAGCAAAGCTTTTCCACCATATCTTGCAAGGAGAAACTCTGCCAGGAAAGAAAACATCCAAAATCTTGTTCTAAAGCTTGCACGGGGGTCTGCAAAGAGTTTGGCAAGAATGAAAGGTAGTTGTCCAAAACTCGTTCTTTTCCAATAGAATAACCATGGAAAAGGCAGGAGAGTGGTAAAGTACTGTTTTCTCTAAGTCTGAAGGCTGCCCACACTGTGCCTGTGTGCTGCAGCTTGCATCTTCGCCTTTGGGAAGCTGCCGCTCGCCGATTCTCCCGGAGGCGAAGAAGCGGCTTCTTCGCACACAGAGCATTGTGGCGAGCGCAGGGAGCTCCTGAGAGCGGTTTGTGCCGAAAGAAGCCCGGGACCGGCACTTAGCTTCGGAGAGCTGCGTATCTGCGTCTTCTGCGTGTCTTGCCGCTCTACACTCAGCAAAAAGGTTTTCCACCATATCTTGCAAGGAGAAACTCTGCCAGGAAAGAAAACATCCAAAATCTGGTTCTAAAGCTTGCACGGGGGTCTGCAAAGAGTTTGGCAAGAATGAAAGGTAGTTGTCCAAAACTCGTTCTTTTCCAATAGAATAACCATGGAAAAGGCAGGAGAGTGGTAAAGTACTGTTTTCTCTAAGTCTGAAGGCTGCCCACACTGTGCCTGTGTGCTGCAGCTTGCATCTTCGCCTTTGGGAAGCTGCCGCTCGCCGATTCTCCCGGAGGCGAAGAAGCGGCTTCTTCGCACACAGAGCATTGTGGCGAGCGCAGGGAGCTCCTGAGAGCGGTTTGTGCCGAAAGAAGCCCGGGACCGGCACTTAGCTTCGGAGAGCTGCGTATCTGCGTCTTCTGCGTGTCTTGCCGCTCTACACTCAGCAAAAAGGTTTTCCACCATATCTTGCAAGAAGAAACTCTGCCAGGAAAGAAAACATCCAAAATCTTGTTCTAAAGCTTGCACGGGGGTCTGCAAAGAGTTTGGCAAGAATGAAAGGTAGTTGTCCAAAACTCGTTCTTTTCCAATAGAATAACCATGGAAAAGGCAGGAGAGTGGTAAAGTACTGTTTTCTCTAAGTCTGAAGGCTGCCCACACTGTGCCTGTGTGCTGCAGCTTGCATCTTCGCCTTTGGGAAGCTGCCGCTCGCCGATTCTCCCGGAGGCGAAGAAGCGGCTTCTTCGCACACAGAGCATTGTGGCGAGCGCAGGGAGCTCCTGAGAGCGGTTTGTGCCGAAAGAAGCCCGGGACCGGCACTTAGCTTCGGAGAGCTGCGTATCTGCGTCTTCTGCGTGTCTTGCCGCTCTACACTCAGCAAAAAGCTTTTCCACCATATCTTGCAAGGAGAAACTCTGCCAGGAAAGAAAACATCCAAAATCTTGTTCTAAAGCTTGCACGGGGGTCTGCAAAGAGTTTGGCAAGAATGAAAGGTAGTTGTCCAAAACTCGTTCTTTTCCAATAGAATAACCATGGAAAAGGCAGGAGAGTGGTAAAGTACTGTTTTCTCTAAGTCTGAAGGCTGCCCACACTGTGCCTGTGTGCTGCAGCTTGCATCTTCGCCTTTGGGAAGCTGCCGCTCGCCGATTCTCCCGCAGGCGAAGAAGCGGCTTCTTCGCACACAGAGCATTGTGGCGAGCGCAGGGAGCTCCTGAGAGCGGTTTGTGCTGAAAGAAGCCCGGGACCGGCACTTAGCTTCGGAGAGCTGCGTATCTGCGTCTTCTGCGTGTCTTGCCGCTCTACACTCAGCCAAAAGCTTTTCCACCATATCTTGCAAGGAGAAACTCTGCCAGGAAAGAAAACATCCAAAATCTGGTTCTAAAGCTTGCACGGGGGTCTGCAAAGAGTTTGGCAAGAATGAAAGGTAGTTGTCCAAAACTCGTTCTTTTCCAATAGAATAACCATGGAAAAGGCAGGAGAGTGGTAAAGTACTGTTTTCTCTAAGTCTGAAGGCTGCCCACACTGTGCCTGTGTGCTGCAGCTTGCATCTTCGCCTTTGGGAAGCTGCCGCTCGCCGATTCTCCCGGAGGCGAAGAAGCGGCTTCTTCGCACACAGAGCATTGTGGCGAGCGCAGGGAGCTCCTGAGAGCGGTTTGTGCCGAAAGAAGCCCGGGACCGGCACTTAGCTTCGGAGAGCTGCGTATCTGCGTCTTCTGCGTGTCTTGCCGCTCTACACTCAGCAAAAAGGTTTTCCACCATATCTTGCAAGAAGAAACTCTGCCAGGAAAGAAAACATCCAAAATCTTGTTCTAAAGCTTGCACGGGGGTCTGCAAAGAGTTTGGCAAGAATGAAAGGTAGTTGTCCAAAACTCGTTCTTTTCCAATAGAATAACCATGGAAAAGGCAGGAGAGTGGTAAAGTACTGTTTTCTCTAAGTCTGAAGGCTGCCCACACTGTGCCTGTGTGCCGCAGCTTGCATCTTCGCCTTTGGGAAGCTGCCGCTCGCCGATTCTCCCGGAGGCGAAGAAGCGGCTTCTTCGCACACAGAGCATTGTGGCGAGCGCAGGGAGCTCCTGAGAGCGGTTTGTGCCGAAAGAAGCCTGGGACCGGCACTTAGCTTCGGAGAGCTGCGTATCTGCGTCTTCTGCGTGTCTTGCCGCTCTACACTCAGCAAAAAGCTTTTCCACCATATCTTGCAAGGAGAAACTCTGCCAGGAAAGAAAACATCCAAAATCTTCTTCTAAAGCTTGCACGGGGGTCTGCAAAGAGTTTGGCAAGAATGAAAGGTAGTTGTCCAAAACTCGTTCTTTTCCAATAGAATAACCATGGAAAAGGCAGGAGAGTGGTAAAGTACTGTTTTCTCTAAGTCTGAATGCTGACCACACTGTGCCTGTGTGCTGCAGCTTGCATCTTCGCCTTTGGGAAGCTGCCGCTCGCCGATTCTCCCGGAGGCGAAGAAGCGGCTTCTTCGCACACAGAGCATTGTGGCGAGCGCAGGGAGCTCCTGAGAGCGGTTTGTGCCGAAAGAAGCCCGGGACCGGCACTTAGCTTCGGAGAGCTGCGTATCTGCGTCTTCTGCGTGTCTTGCCGCTCTACACTCAGCAAAAAGCTTTTCCACCATATCTTGCAAGGAGAAACTCTGCCAGGAAAGAAAACATCCAAAATCTTGTTCTAAAGCTTGCACGCAGGTCTGCAAAGAGTTTGGCAAGAATGAAAGATAGTTGTCCAAAACTCGTTCTTTTCCAATAGAATAACCATGGAAAAGGCAGGAGAGTGGTAAAGTACTGTTTTCTCTAAGTCTGAAGGCTGCACACACTGTGCCTGTGTGCTGCAGCTTGCATCTTCGCCTTTGGGAAGCTGCCGCTCGCCGATTCTCCCGCAGGCGAAGAAGCGGCTTCTTCGCACACAGAGCATTGTGGCGAGCGCAGGGAGCTCCTGAGAGCGGTTTGTGCCGAAAGAAGCCCGGGACCGGCACTTAGCTTCGGAGAGCTGCGTATCTGCGTCTTCTGCGTGTCTTGCCGCTCTACACTCAGCCAAAAGCTTTTCCACCATATCTTGCAAGGAGAAACTCTGCCAGGAAAGAAAACATCCAAAATCTTGTTCTAAAGCTTGCACGCAGGTCTGCAAAGAGTTTGGCAAGAATGAAAGGTAGTTGTCCAAAACTCGTTCTTTTCCAATAGAATAACCATGGAAAAGGCAGGAGAGTGGTAAAGTACTGTTTTCTCTAAGTCTGAAGGCTGCACACACTGTGCCTGTGTGCTGCAGCTTGCATCTTCGCCTTTGGGAAGCTGCCGCTCGCCGATTCTCCCGCAGGCGAAGAAGCGGCTTCTTCGCACACAGAGCATTGTGGCGAGCGCAGGGACCTGCTGAGAGCGGTTTGTGCCGAAAGAAGCCCGGGACCGGCACTTAGCTTCGGAGAGCTGCGTATCTGCGTCTTCTGCGTGTCTTGCCGCTCTACACTCAGCAAAAAGCTTTTCCACCATATCTTGCAAGGAGAAACTCTGCCAGGAAAGAAAACATCCAAAATCTTGTTCTAAAGCTTGCACGGGGGTCTGCAAAGAGTTTGGCAAGAATGAAAGGTAGTTGTCCAAAACTCGTTCTTTTCCAATAGAATAACCATGGATAAGGCAGGAGAGTGGTAAAGTACTGTTTTCTCTAAGTCTGAATGCTGCCCACACTGTGCCTGTGTGCTGCAGCTTGCATCTTCGCCTTTGGGAAGCTGCCGCTCGCCGATTCTCCCGGAGGCGAAGAAGCGGCTTCTTCGCACACAGAGCATTGTGGCGAGCGCAGGGAGCTCCTGAGAGCGGTTTGTGCCGAAAGAAGCCCGGGACCGGCACTTAGCTTCGGAGAGCTGCGTATCTGCGTCTTCTGCGTGTCTTGCCGCTCTACACTCAGCAAAAAGCTTTTCCACCATATCATGCAAGGAGAAACTCTGCCAGGAAAGAAAACATCCAAAATCTTGTTCTAAAGCTTGCACGGGGGTCTGCAAAGAGTTTGGCAAGAATGAAAGGTAGTTGTCCAAAACTCGTTCTTTTCCAATAGAATAACCATGGAAAAGGCAGGAGAGTGGTAAAGTACTGTTTTCTCTAAGTCTGAAGGCTGCCCACACTGTGCCTGTGTGCCGCAGCTTGCATCTTCGCCTTTGGGAAGCTGCCGCTCGCCGATTCTCCCGCAGGCGAAGAAGCGGCTTCTTCGCACACAGAGCATTGTGGCGAGCGCAGGGAGCTCCTGAGAGCGGTTTGTGCCGAAAGAAGCCCGGGACCGGCACTTAGCTTCGGAGAGCTGCGTATCTGCGTCTTCTGCGTGTCTTGCCGCTCAACACTCAGCCAAAAGCTTTTTCACCATATCTTGCAAGGAGAAACTCTGCCAGGGAAGAAAACATCCAAAATCTTGTTCTAAAGCTTGCACGGGGGTCTGCAAAGAGTTTGGCAAGAATGAAAGGTAGTTGTCCAAAACTCGTTCTTTTCCAATAGAATAACCATGGAAAAGGCAGGAGAGTGGTAAAGTACTGTTTTCTCTAAGTCTGAAGGCTGCCCACACTGTGCCTGTGTGCTGCAGCTTGCATCTTCGCCTTTGGGAAGCTGCCGCTCGCCGATTCTCCCGGAGGCGAAGAAGCGGCTTCTTCGCACACAGAGCATTGTGGCGAGCGCAGGGAGCTCCTGAGAGCGGTTTGTGCCGAAAGAAGCCCGGGACCGGCACTTAGCTTCGGAGAGCTGCGTATCTGCGTCTTCTGCGTGTCTTGCCGCTCTACACTCAGCAAAAAGCTTTTCCACCATATCTTGCAAGGAGAAACTCTGCCAGGAAAGAAAACATCCAAAATCTTGTTCTAAAGCTTGCACGGGGGTCTGCAAAGAGTTTGGCAAGAATGAAAGGTAGTTGTCCAAAACTCGTTCTTTTCCAATAGAATAACCATGGAAAAGGCAGGAGAGTGGTAAAGTACTGTTTTCTCTAAGTCTGAAGGCTGCCCACACTGTGCCTGTGTGCTGCAGCTTGCATCTTCGCCTTTGGGAAGCTGCCGCTCGCCGATTCTCCCGCAGGCGAAGAAGCGGCTTCTTCGCACACAGAGCATTGTGGCGAGCGCAGGGAGCTCCTGAGAGCGGTTTGTGCCGAAAGAAGCCCGGGACCGGCACTTAGCTTCGGAGAGCTGCGTATCTGCGTCTTCTGCGTGTCTTGCCGCTCTACACTCAGCCAAAAGCTTTTCCACCATATCTTGCAAGGAGAAACTCTGCCAGGAAAGAAAACATCCAAAATCTTGTTCTAAAGCTTGCACGGGGGTCTGCAAAGAGTTTGGCAAGAATGAAAGGTAGTTGTCCAAAACTCGTTCTTTTCCAATAGAATAACCATGGAAAAGGCAGGAGAGTGGTAAAGTACTGTTTTCTCTAAGTCTGAAGGCTGCCCACACTGTGCCTGTGTGCTGCAGCTTGCATCTTCGCCTTTGGGAAGCTGCCGCTCGCCGATTCTCCCGGAGGCGAAGAAGCGGCTTCTTCGCACACAGAGCATTGTGGCGAGCGCAGGGAGCTCCTGAGAGCGGTTTGTGCCGAAAGAAGCCCGGGACCGGCACTTAGCTTCGGAGAGCTGCGTATCTGCGTCTTCTGCGTGTCTTGCCGCTCTACACTCAGCCAAAAGCTTTTCCACCATATCTTGCAAGGAGAAACTCTGCCAGGAAAGAAAACATCCAAAATCTTGTTCTAAAGCTTGCACGGGGGTCTGCAAAGAGTTTGGCAAGAATGAAAGGTAGTTGTCCAAAACTCGTTCTTTTCCAATAGAATAACCATGGAAAAGGCAGGAGAGTGGTAAAGTACTGTTTTCTCTAAGTCTGAAGGCTGCCCACACTGTGCCTGTGTGCTGCAGCTTGCATCTTCGCCTTTGGGAAGCTGCCGCTCTTCGATTCTCCCGGAGGCGAAGAAGCGGCTTCTTCGCACACAGAGCATTGTGGCGAGCGCAGGGAGCTCCTGAGAGCGGTTTGTGCCGAAAGAAGCCCGGGACCGGCACTTAGCTTCGGAGAGCTGCGTATCTGCGTCTTCTGCGTGTCTTGCCGCTCTACACTCAGCCAAAAGCTTTTCCACCATATCTTGCAAGGAGAAACTCTGCCAGGAAAGAAAACATCCAAAATCTTGTTCTAAAGCTTGCACGGGGGTCTGCAAAGAGTTTGGCAAGAATGAAAGGTAGTTGTCCAAAACTCGTTCTTTTCCAATAGAATAACCATGGAAAAGGCAGGAGAGTGGTAAAGTACTGTTTTCTCTAAGTCTGAAGGCTGCCCACACTGTGCCTGTGTGCTGCAGCTTGCATCTTCGCCTTTGGGAAGCTGCCGCTCGCCGATTCTCCCGCAGGCGAAGAAGCGGCTTCTTCGCACACAGAGCATTGTGGCGAGCGCAGGGAGCTCCTGAGAGCGGTTTGTGCCGAAAGAAGCCCGGGACCGGCACTTAGCTTCGGAGAGCTGCGTATCTGCGTCTTCTGCGTGTCTTGCCGCTCTACACTCAGCAAAAAGCTTTTCCAGCATATCTTGCAAGGAGAAACTCTGCCAGGAAAGAAAACATCCAAAATCTTGTTCTAAAGCTTGCACGGGGGTCTGCAAAGAGTTTGGCAAGAATGAAAGGTAGTTGTCCAAAACTCGTTCTTTTCCAATAGAATAACCATGGAAAAGGCAGGAGAGTGGTAAAGTACTGTTTTCTCTAAGTCTGAAGGCTGCCCACACTGTGCCTGTGTGCCGCAGCTTGCATCTTCGCCTTTGGGAAGCTGCCGCTCGCCGATTCTCCCGCAGGCGAAGAAGCGGCTTCTTCGCACACAGAGCATTGTGGCGAGCGCAGGGAGCTCCTGAGAGCGGTTTGTGCCGAAAGAAGCCCGGGACCGGCACTTAGCTTCGGAGAGCTGCGTATCTGCGTCTTCTGCGTGTCTTGCCGCTCTACACTCAGCCAAAAGCTTTTCCACCATATCTTGCAAGGAGAAACTCTGCCAGGAAAGAAAATATCCAAAATCTGGTTCTAAAGCTTGCACGGGGGTCTGCAAAGAGTTTGGCAAGAATGAAAGGTAGTTGTCCAAAACTCGTTCTTTTCCATAGAATATCCATGGAAAAGGCAGGAGAGTGGTAAAGTACTGTTTTCTCTAAGTCTGAAGGCTGCCCACACTGTGCCTGTGTGCTGCAGCTTGCATCTTCGCCTTTGGGAAGCTGCCGCTCGCCGATTCTCCCGGAGGCGAAGAAGCGGCTTCTTCGCACACAGAGCATTGTGGCGAGCGCAGGGAGCTCCTGAGAGCGGTTTGTGCCGAAAGAAGCCCGGGACCGGCACTTAGCTTCGGAGAGCTGCGTATCTGCGTCTTCTGCGTGTCTTGCCGCTCTACACTCAGCAAAAAGGTTTTCCACCATATCTTGCAAGAAGAAACTCTGCCAGGAAAGAAAACATCCAAAATCTTGTTCTAAAGCTTGCACGGGGGTCTGCAAAGAGTTTGGCAAGAATGAAAGGTAGTTGTCCAAAACTCGTTCTTTTCCAATAGAATAACCATGGAAAAGGCAGGAGAGTGGTAAAGTACTGTTTTCTCTAAGTCTTAAGGCTGCCCACACTGTGCCTGTGTGCTGCAGCTTGCATCTTCGCCTTTGGGAAGCTGCCGCTCGCCGATTCTCCCGGAGGCGAAGAAGCGGCTTCTTCGCACACAGAGCATTGTGGCGAGCGCAGGGAGCTCCTGAGAGCGGTTTGTGCCGAAAGAAGCCCGGGACCGGCACTTAGCTTCGGAGAGCTGCGTATCTGCGTCTTCTGCGTGTCTTGCCGCTCTACACTCAGCCAAAAGCTTTTCCACCATATCTTGCAAGGAGAAACTCTGCCAGGAAAGAAAACATCCAAAATCTTGTTCTAAAGCTTGCACGGGGGTCTGCAAAGAGTTTGGCAAGAATGAAAGGTAGTTGTCCAAAACTCGTTCTTTTCCAATAGAATAACCATGGAAAAGGCAGGAGAGTGGTAAAGTACTGTTTTCTCTAAGTCTGAAGGCTGCCCACACTGTGCCTGCGTGCTGCAGCTTGCATCTTCGCCTTTGGGAAGCTGCCGCTCGCCGATTCTCCCGGAGGCGAAGAAGCGGCTTCTTCGCACACAGAGCATTGTGGCGAGCGCAGGGAGCTCCTGAGAGCGGTTTGTGCCGAAAGAAGCCCGGGACCGGCACTTAGCTTCGGAGAGCTGCGTATCTGCGTCTTCTGCGTGTCTTGCCGCTCTACACTCAGCCAAAAGCTTTTCCACCATATCTTGCAAGGAGAAACTCTGCCAGGAAAGAAAACATCCAAAATCTGGTTCTAAAGCTTGCACGGGGGTCTGCAAAGAGTTTGGCAAGAATGAAAGGTAGTTGTCCAAAACTCGTTCTTTTCCAATAGAATAACCATGGAAAAGGCAGGAGAGTGGTAAAGTACTGTTTTCTCTAAGTCTGAAGGCTGCCCACACTGTGCCTGTGTGCCGCAGCTTGCATCTTCGCCTTTGGGAAGCTGCCGCTCGCCGATTCTCCCGGAGGCGAAGAAGCGGCTTCTTCGCACACAGAGCATTGTGGCGAGCGCAGGGAGCTCCTGAGAGCGGTTTGTGCCGAAAGAAGCCCGGGACCGGCACTTAGCTTCGGAGAGCTGCGTATCTGCGTCTTCTGCGTGTCTTGCCGCTCTACACTCAGCCAAAAGCTTTTCCACCATATCTTGCAAGGAGAAACTCTGCCAGGAAAGAAAACATCCAAAAACTTGTTCTAAAGCTTGCACGGGGGTCTGCAAAGAGTTTGGCAAGAATGAAAGGTAGTTGTCCAAAACTCGTTCTTTTCCAATAGAATAACCATGGAAAAGGCAGGAGAGTGGTAAAGTACTGTTTTCTCTAAGTCTGAATGCTGCCCACACTGTGCCTGTGTGCTGCAGCTTGCATCTTCGCCTTTGGGAAGCTGCCGCTCGCCGATTCTCCCGGAGGCGAAGAAGCGGCTTCTTCGCACACAGAGCATTGTGGCGAGCGCAGGGAGCTGCTGAGAGCGGTTTGTGCCGAAAGAAGCCCGGGACCGGCACTTAGCTTCGGAGAGCTGCGTATCTGCGTCTTCTGCGTGTCTTGCCGCTCTACACTCAGCAAAAAGCTTTTCCACCATATCTTGCAAGGAGAAACTCTGCCAGGAAAGAAAACATCCAAAATCTTGTTCTAAAGCTTGCACGCAGGTCTGCAAAGAGTTTGGCAAGAATGAAAGGTAGTTGTCCAAAACTCGTTCTTTTCCAATAGAATAACCATGGAAAAGGCAGGAGAGTGGTAAAGTACTGTTTTCTCTAAGTCTGAAGGCTGCACACACTGTGCCTGTGTGCTGCAGCTTGCATCTTCGCCTTTGGGAAGCTGCCGCTCGCCGATTCTCCCGCAGGCGAAGAAGCGGCTTCTTCGCACACAGAGCATTGTGGCGAGCGCAGGGAGCTGCTGAGAGCGGTTTGTGCCGAAAGAAGCCCGGGACCGGCACTTAGCTTCGGAGAGCTGCGTATCTGCGTCTTCTGCGTGTCTTGCCGCTCTACACTCAGCAAAAAGCTTTTCCACCATATCTTGCAAGGAGAAACTCTGCCAGGAAAGAAAACATCCAAAATCTTGTTCTAAAGCTTGCACGGGGGTCTGCAAAGAGTTTGGCAAGAATGAAAGGTAGTTGTCCAAAACTCGTTCTTTTCCAATAGAATAACCATGGAAAAGGCAGGAGAGTGGTAAAGTACTGTTTTCTCTAAGTCTGAATGCTGACCACACTGTGCCTGCGTGCTGCAGCTTGCATCTTCGCCTTTAGGAAGCTGCCGCTCGCCGATTCTCCCGGAGGCGAAGAAGCGGCTTCTTCGCACACAGAGCATTGTGGCGAGCGCAGGGAGCTCCTGAGAGCGGTTTGTGCCGAAAGAAGCCCGGGACCGGCACTTAGCTTCGGAGAGCTGCGTATCTGCGTCTTCTGCGTGTCTTGCCGCTCTACACTCAGCCAAAAGCTTTTCCACCATATCTTGCAAGGAGAAACTCTGCCAGGAAAGAAAACATCCAAAATCTTGTTCTAAAGCTTGCACGCAGGTCTGCAAAGAGTTTGGCAAGAATGAAAGGTAGTTGTCCAAAACTCGTTCTTTTCCAATAGAATAACCATGGAAAAGGCAGGAGAGTGGTAAAGTACTGTTTTCTCTAAGTCTGAAGGCTGCCCACACTGTGCCTGTGTGCTGCAGCTTGCATCTTCGCCTTTGGGAAGCTGCCGCTCGCCGATTCTCCCGGAGGCGAAGAAGCGGCTTCTTCGCACACAGAGCATTGTGGCGAGCGCAGGGAGCTCCTGAGAGCGGTTTGTGCCGAAAGAAGCCCGGGACCGGCACTTAGCTTCGGAGAGCTGCGTATCTGCGTCTTCTGCGTGTCTTGCCGCTCTACACTCAGCAAAAAGCTTTTCCACCATATCTTGCAAGGAGAAACTCTGCCAGGAAAGAAAACATGCAAAATCTTGTTCTAAAGCTTGCACGGGGGTCTGCAAAGAGTTTGGCAAGAATGAAAGGTAGTTGTCCAAAACTCGTTCTTTTCCAATAGAATAACCATGGAAAAGGCAGGAGAGTGGTAAAGTACTGTTTTCTCTAAGTCTGAAGGCTGCCCACACTGTGCCTGTGTGCTGCAGCTTGCATCTTCGCCTTTGGGAAGCTGCCGCTCGCCGATTCTCCCGGAGGCGAAGAAGCGGCTTCTTCGCACACAGAGCATTGTGGCGAGCGCAGGGAGCTCCTGAGAGCGGTTTGTGCCGAAAGAAGCCCGGGACCGGCACTTAGCTTCGGAGAGCTGCGTATCTGCGTCTTCTGCGTGTCTTGCCGCTCTACACTCAGCAAAAAGCTTTTCCACCATATCTTGCAAGGAGAAACTCTGCCAGGAAAGAAAACATCCAAAATCTTGTTCTAAAGCTTGCACGGGGGTCTGCAAAGAGTTTGGCAAGAATGAAAGGTAGTTGTCCAAAACTCGTTCTTTTCCAATAGAATAACCATGGAAAAGGCAGGAGAGTGGTAAAGTACTGTTTTCTCTAAGTCTGAAGGCTGCCCACACTGTGCCTGTGTGCTGCAGCTTGCATCTTCGCCTTTGGGAAGCTGCCGCTCGCCGATTCTCCCGGAGGCGAAGAAGCGGCTTCTTCGCACACAGAGCATTGTGGCGAGCGCAGGGAGCTCCTGAGAGCGGTTTGTGCCGAAAGAAGCCCGGGACCGGCACTTAGCTTCGGAGAGCTGCGTATCTGCGTCTTCTGCGTGTCTTGCCGCTCTACACTCAGCCAAAAGCTTTTCCACCATATCTTGCAAGGAGAAACTCTGCCAGGAAAGAAAACATCCAAAATCTTGTTCTAAAGCTTGCACGGGGGTCTGCAAAGAGTTTGGCAAGAATGAAAGGTAGTTGTCCAAAACTCGTTCTTTTCCAATAGAATAACCATGGAAAAGGCAGGAGAGTGGTAAAGTACTGTTTTCTCTAAGTCTGAAGGCTGCCCACACTGTGCCTGTGTGCTGCAGCTTGCATCTTCGCCTTTGGGAAGCTGCCGCTCGCCGATTCTCCCGGAGGCGAAGAAGCGGCTTCTTCGCACACAGAGCATTGTGGCGAGCGCAGGGAGCTCCTGAGAGCGGTTTGTGCCGAAAGAAGCCCGGGACCGGCACTTAGCTTCGGAGAGCTGCGTATCCGCGTCTTCTGCGTGTCTTGCCGCTCTACACTCAGCAAAAAGCTTTTCCACCATATCTTGCAAGGAGAAACTCTGCCAGGAAAGAAAACATCCAAAAACTTGTTCTAAAGCTTGCACGGGGGTCTGCAAAGAGTTTGGCAAGAATGAAAGGTAGTTGTCCAAAACTCGTTCTTTTCCAATAGAATAACCATGGAAAAGGCAGGAGAGTGGTAAAGTACTGTTTTCTCTAAGTCTGAAGGCTGCCCACACTGTGCCTGTGTGCTGCAGCTTGCATCTTCGCCTTTGGGAAGCTGCCGCTCGCCGATTCTCCCGGAGGCGAAGAAGCGGCTTCTTCGCACACAGAGCATTGTGGCGAGCGCAGGGAGCTCCTGAGAGCGGTTTGTGCCGAAAGAAGCCCGGGACCGGCACTTAGCTTCGGAGAGCTGCGTATCTGCGTCTTCTGCGTGTCTTGCCGCTCTACACTCAGCAAAAAGCTTTTCCACCATATCTTGCAAGGAGAAACTCTGCCAGGAAAGAAAACATCCAAAATCTTGTTCTAAAGCTTGCACGGGGGGTCTGCAAAGAGTTTGGCAAGAATGAAAGGTAGTTGTCCAAAACTCGTTCTTTTCCAATAGAATAACCATGGAAAAGGCAGGAGAGTGGTAAAGTACTGTTTTCTCTAAGTCTGAAGGCTGCCCACACTGTGCCTGTGTGCTGCAGCTTGCATCTTCGCCTTTGGGAAGCTGCCGCTCGCCGATTCTCCCGGAGGCGAAGAAGCGGCTTCTTCGCACACAGAGCATTGTGGCGAGCGCAGGGAGCTCCTGAGAGCGGTTTGTGCCGAAAGAAGCCCGGGACCGGCACTTAGCTTCGGAGAGCTGCGTATCTGCGTCTTCTGCGTGTCTTGCCGCTCTACACTCAGCAAAAAGCTTTTCCACCATATCTTGCAAGGAGAAACTCTGCCAGGAAAGAAAACATCCAAAATCTTGTTCTAAAGCTTGCACGGGGGTCTGCAAAGAGTTTGGCAAGAATGAAAGGTAGTTGTCCAAAACTCGTTCTTTTCCAATAGAATAACCATGGAAAAGGCAGGAGAGTGGTAAAGTACTGTTTTCTCTAAGTCTGAAGGCTGCCCACACTGTGCCTGTGTGCCGCAGCTTGCATCTTCGCCTTTGGGAAGCTGCCGCTCGCCGATTCTCCCGCAGGCGAAGAAGCGGCTTCTTCGCACACAGAGCATTGTGGCGAGCGCAGGGAGCTCCTGAGAGCGGTTTGTGCCGAAAGAAGCCCGGGACCGGCACTTAGCTTCGGAGAGCTGCGTATCCGCGTCTTCTGCGTGTCTTGCCGCTCTACACTCAGCAAAAAGCTTTTCCACCATATCTTGCAAGGAGAAACTCTGCCAGGAAAGAAAACATCCAAAAACTTGTTCTAAAGCTTGCACGGGGGTCTGCAAAGAGTTTGGCAAGAATGAAAGGTAGTTGTCCAAAACTCGTTCTTTTCCAATAGAATAACCATGGAAAAGGCAGGAGAGTGGTAAAGTACTGTTTTCTCTAAGTCTGAATGCTGCCCACACTGTGCCTGTGTGCTGCAGCTTGCATCTTCGCCTTTGGGAAGCTGCCGCTCGCCGATTCTCCCGGAGGCGAAGAAGCGGCTTCTTGGCACACAGAGCATTGTGGCGAGCGCAGGGAGCTCCTGAGAGCGGTTTGTGCCGAAAGAAGCCCGGGACCGGCACTTAGCTTCGGAGAGCTGCGTATCTGCGTCTTCTGCGTGTCTTGCCGCTCTACACTCAGCAAAAAGCTTTTCCACCATATCTTGCAAGGAGAAACTCTGCCAGGAAAGAAAACATCCAAAATCTTGTTCTAAAGCTTGCACGGGGGTCTGCAAAGAGTTTGGCAAGAATGAAAGGTAGTTGTCCAAAACTCGTTCTTTTCCAATAGAATAACCATGGAAAAGGCAGGAGAGTGGTAAAGTACTGTTTTCTCTAAGTCTGAAGGCTGCCCACACTGTGCCTGTGTGCTGCAGCTTGCATCTTCGCCTTTGGGAAGCTGCCGCTCGCCGATTCTCCCGCAGGCGAAGAAGCGGCTTCTTCGCACACAGAGCATTGTGGCGAGCGCAGGGAGCTCCTGAGAGCGGTTTGTGCCGAAAGAAGCCCGGGACCGGCACTTAGCTTCGGAGAGCTGCGTATCTGCGTCTTCTGCGTGTCTTGCCGCTCTACACTCAGCAAAAAGCTTTTCCAGCATATCTTGCAAGGAGAAACTCTGCCAGGAAAGAAAACATCCAAAATCTTGTTCTAAAGCTTGCACGGGGGTCTGCAAAGAGTTTGGCAAGAATGAAAGGTAGTTGTCCAAAACTCGTTCTTTTCCAATAGAATAACCATGGAAAAGGCAGGAGAGTGGTAAAGTACTGTTTTCTCTAAGTCTGAAGGCTGCCCACACTGTGCCTGTGTGCCGCAGCTTGCATCTTCGCCTTTGGGAAGCTGCCGCTCGCCGATTCTCCCGCAGGCGAAGAAGCGGCTTCTTCGCACACAGAGCATTGTGGCGAGCGCAGGGAGCTCCTGAGAGCGGTTTGTGCCGAAAGAAGCCCGGGACCGGCACTTAGCTTCGGAGAGCTGCGTATCTGCGTCTTCTGCGTGTCTTGCCGCTCTACACTCAGCCAAAAGCTTTTCCACCATATCCTGCAAGGAGAAACTCTGCCAGGAAAGAAAACATCCAAAATCTTGTTCTAAAGCTTGCACGGGGGTCTGCAAAGAGTTTGGCAAGAATGAAAGGTAGTTGTCCAAAACTCGTTCTTTTCCAATAGAATAACCATGGAAAAGGCAGGGAGAGTGGTAAAGTACTGTTTTCTCTAAGTCTGAAGGCTGCACACACTGTGCCTGTGTGCTGCAGCTTGCATCTTCGCCTTTGGGAAGCTGCCGCTCGCCGATTCTCCCGGAGGCGAAGAAGCGGCTTCTTCGCACACAGAGCATTGTGGCGAGCGCAGGGAGCTCCTGAGAGCGGTTTGTGCCGAAAGAAGCCCGGGACCGGCACTTAGCTTCGGAGAGCTGCGTATCTGCGTCTTCTGCGTGTCTTGCCGCTCTACACTCAGCCAAAAGCTTTTCCACCATATCTTGCAAGGAGAAACTCTGCCAGGAAAGAAAACATCCAAAATCTTGTTCTAAAGCTTGCACGGGGGTCTGCAAAGAGTTTGGCAAGAATGAAAGGTAGTTGTCCAAAACTCGTTCTTTTCCAATAGAATAACCATGGATAAGGCAGGAGAGTGGTAAAGTACTGTTTTCTCTAAGTCTGAATGCTGCCCACACTGTGCCTGTGTGCTGCAGCTTGCATCTTCGCCTTTGGGAAGCTGCCGCTCGCCGATTCTCCCGGAGGCGAAGAAGCGGCTTCTTCGCACACAGAGCATTGTGGCGAGCGCAGGGAGCTCCTGAGAGCGGTTTGTGCCGAAAGAAGCCCGGGACCGGCACTTAGCTTCGGAGAGCTGCGTATCTGCGTCTTCTGCGTGTCTTGCCGCTCTACACTCAGCCAAAAGCTTTTCCACCATATCTTGCAAGGAGAAACTCTGCCAGGAAAGAAAACATCCAAAATCTTGTTCTAAAGCTTGCACGGGGGTCTGCAAAGAGTTTGGCAAGAATGAAAGGTAGTTGTCCAAAACTCGTTCTTTTCCAATAGAATAACC
>NW_027098972.1:0-118040 GCF_037042795.1 Molothrus aeneus
GAAGATGCAAGCTGCAGCACACAGGCACAGTGTGGGCAGCCTTCAGACTTAGAGAAAACAGTACTTTACCACTCTCCTGCCTTTTCCATGGTTATTCTATTGGAAAAGAACGAGTTTTGGACAACTACCTTTCATTCTTGCCAAACTCTTTGCAGACCCCCGTGCAAGCTTTAGAAGAAGATTTTGGATGTTTTCTTTCCTGGCAGAGTTTCTCCTTGCAAGATATGGTGGAAAAGCTTTTTGCTGAGTGTAGAGCGGCAAGACACGCAGAAGACGCAGATACGCAGCTCTCCGAAGCTAAGTGCCGGTCCCGGGCTTCTTTCGGCACAAACCGCTCTCAGGAGCTCCCTGCGCTCGCCACAATGCTCTGTGTGCGAAGAAGCCGCTTCTTCGCCTGCGGGAGAATCGGCGAGCGGCAGCTTCCCAAAGGCGAAGATGCAAGCTGCAGCACACAGGCACAGTGTGGGCAGCATTCAGACTTAGAGAAAACAGTACTTTACCACTCTCCTGCCTTTTCCATGGTTATTCTATTGGAAAAGAACGAGTTTTGGACAACTACCTTTCATTCTTGCCAAACTCTTTGCAGACCCCCGTGCAAGCTTTAGAACAAGATTTTGGATGTTTTCTTTCCTGGCAGAGTTTCTCCTTGCAAGATATGGTGGAAAAGCTTTTGGCTGAGTGTAGAGCGGCAAGACACGCAGAAGACGCAGATACGCAGCTCTCCGAAGCTAAGTGCCGGTCCCGGGCTTCTTTCGGCACAAACCGCTCTCAGGAGCTCCCTGCGCTCGCCACAATGCTCTGTGTGCGAAGAAGCCGCTTCTTCGCCTCCGGGAGAATCGGCGAGCGGCAGCTTCCCAAAGGCGAAGATGCAAGCTGCAGCACACAGGCACAGTGTGGGCAGCCTTCAGACTTAGAGAAAACAGTACTTTACCACTCTCCTGCCTTTTCCATGGTTATTCTATTGGAAAAGAACGAGTTTTGGACAACTACCTTTCATTCTTGCCAAACTCTTTGCAGACCCCCGTGCAAGCTTTAGAACAAGATTTTGGATGTTTTCTTTCCTGGCAGAGTTTCTCCTTGCAAGATATGGTGGAAAAGCTTTTTGCTGAGTGTAGAGCGGCAAGACACGCAGAAGACGCGGATACGCAGCTCTCCGAAGCTAAGTGCCGGTCCCGGGCTTCTTTCGGCACAAACCGCTCTCAGGAGCTCCCTGCGCTCGCCACAATGCTCTGTGTGCGAAGAAGCCGCTTCTTCGCCTGCGGGAGAATCGGCGAGCGGCAGCTTCCCAAAGGCGAAGATGCAAGCTGCAGCACACAGGCACAGTGTGGGCAGCCTTCAGACTTAGAGAAAACAGTACTTTACCACTCTCCTGCCTTTTCCATGGTTATTCTATTGGAAAAGAACGAGTTTTGGACAACTACCTTTCATTCTTGCCAAACTCTTTGCAGACCCCCGTGCAAGCTTTAGAACAAGATTTTGGATGTTTTCTTTCCTGGCAGAGTTTCTCCTTGCAAGATATGGTGGAAAAGCTTTTTGCTGAGTGTAGAGCGGCAAGACACGCAGAAGACGCAGATACGCAGCTCTCCGAAGCTAAGTGCCGGTCCCGGGCTTCTTTCGGCACAAACCGCTCTCAGGAGCTCCCTGCGCTCGCCACAATGCTCTGTGTGCGAAGAAGCCGCTTCTTCGCCTGCGGGAGAATCGGCGAGCGGCAGCTTCCCAAAGGCGAAGATGCAAGCTGCAGCACACAGGCACAGTGTGGGCAGCCTTCAGACTTAGAGAAAACAGTACTTTACCACTCTCCTGCCTTTTCCATGGTTATTCTATTGGAAAAGAACGAGTTTTGGACAACTACCTTTCATTCTTGCCAAACTCTTTGCAGACCCCCGTGCAAGCTTTAGAACAAGATTTTGGATGTTTTCTTTCCTGGCAGAGTTTCTCCTTGCAAGATATGGTGGAAAAGCTTTTTGCTGAGTGTAGAGCGGCAAGACACGCAGAAGACGCAGATACGCAGCTCTCCGAAGCTAAGTGCCGGTCCCGGGCTTCTTTCGGCACAAACCGCTCTCAGGAGCTCCCTGCGCTCGCCACAATGCTCTGTGTGCGAAGAAGCCGCTTCTTCGCCTCCGGGAGAATCGGCGAGCGGCAGCTTCCCAAAGGCGAAGATGCAAGCTGCAGCACACAGGCACAGTGTGGGCAGCATTCAGACTTAGAGAAAACAGTACTTTACCACTCTCCTGCCTTTTCCATGGTTATTCTATTGGAAAAGAACGAGTTTTGGACAACTACCTTTCATTCTTGCCAAACTCTTTGCAGACCCCCGTGCAAGCTTTAGAACAAGATTTTGGATGTTTTCTTTCCTGGCAGAGTTTCTCCTTGCAAGATATGGTGGAAAAGCTTTTGGCTGAGTGTAGAGCGGCAAGACACGCAGAAGACGCGGATACGCAGCTCTCCGAAGCTAAGTGCCGGTCCCGGGCTTCTTTCGGCACAAACCGCTCTCAGGAGCTCCCTGCGCTCGCCACAATGCTCTGTGTGCGAAGAAGCCGCTTCTTCGCCTCCGGGAGAATCGGCGAGCGGCAGCTTCCCAAAGGCGAAGATGCAAGCTGCAGCACACAGGCACAGTGTGGGCAGCATTCAGACTTAGAGAAAACAGTACTTTACCACTCTCCTGCCTTTTCCATGGTTATTCTATTGGAAAAGAACGAGTTTTGGACAACTACCTTTCATTCTTGCCAAACTCTTTGCAGACCCCCGTGCAAGCTTTAGAACAAGATTTTGGATGTTTTCTTTCCTGGCAGAGTTTCTCCTTGCAAGATATGGTGGAAAAGCTTTTTGCTGAGTGTAGAGCGGCAAGACACGCAGAAGACGCAGATACGCAGCTCTCCGAAGCTAAGTGCCGGTCCCGGGCTTCTTTCGGCACAAACCGCTCTCAGGAGCTCCCTGCGCTCGCCACAATGCTCTGTGTGCGAAGAAGCCGCTTCTTCGCCTCCGGGAGAATCGGCGAGCGGCAGCTTCCCAAAGGCGAAGATGCAAGCTGCAGCACACAGGCACAGTGTGGGCAGCCTTCAGACTTAGAGAAAACAGTACTTTACCACTCTCCTGCCTTTTTCATGGTTATTCTATTGGAAAAGAACGAGTTTTGGACAACTACCTTTCATTCTTGCCAAACTCTTTGCAGACCCCCGTGCAAGCTTTAGAACAAGATTTTGGATGGTTTCTTTCCTGGCTGAGTTTCTCCTTGCAAGATATGGTGGAAAAGCTTTTGGCTGAGTGTAGAGCGGCAAGACACGCAGAAGACGCAGATACGCAGCTCTCCGAAGCTAAGTGCCGGTCCCGGGCTTCTTTCGGCACAAACCGCTCTCAGGAGCTCCCTGCGCTCGCCACAATGCTCTGTGTGCGAAGAAGCCGCTTCTTCGCCTCCGGGAGAATCGGCGAGCGGCAGCTTCCCAAAGGCGAAGATGCAAGCTGCAGCACACAGGCACAGTGTGGGCAGCCTTCAGACTTAGAGAAAACAGTACTTTACCACTCTCCTGCCTTTTCCATGGTTATTCTATTGGAAAAGAACGAGTTTTGGACAACTACCTTTCATTCTTGCCAAACTCTTTGCAGACCTCCGTGCAAGCTTTAGAACAAGATTTTGGATGTTTTCTTTCCTGGCAGAGTTTCTCCTTGCAAGATATGGTGGAAAAGCTTTTTGCTGAGTGTAGAGCGGCAAGACACGCAGAAGACGCAGATACGCAGCTCTCCGAAGCTAAGTGCCGGTCCCGGGCTTCTTTCGGCACAAACCGCTCTCAGGAGCTCCCTGCGCTCGCCACAATGCTCTGTGTGCGAAGAAGCCGCTTCTTCGCCTCCGGGAGAATCGGCGAGCGGCAGCTTCCCAAAGGCGAAGATGCAAGCTGCAGCACACAGGCACAGTGTGGGCAGCATTCAGACTTAGAGAAAACAGTACTTTACCACTCTCCTGCCTTTTCCATGGTTATTCTATTGGAAAAGAACGAGTTTTGGACAACTACCTTTCATTCTTGCCAAACTCTTTGCAGACCCCCGTGCAAGCTTTAGAACAAGATTTTGGATGTTTTCTTTCCTGGCAGAGTTTCTCCTTGCAAGATATGGTGGAAAAGCTTTTTGCTGAGTGTAGAGCGGCAAGACACGCAGAAGACGCAGATACGCAGCTCTCCGAAGCTAAGTGCCGGTCCCGGGCTTCTTTCGGCACAAACCGCTCTCAGGAGCTCCCTGCGCTCGCCACAATGCTCTGTGTGCGAAGAAGCCGCTTCTTCGCCTCCGGGAGAATCGGCGAGCGGCAGCTTCCCAAAGGCGAAGATGCAAGCTGCAGCACACAGGCACAGTGTGGGCAGCCTTCAGACTTAGAGAAAACAGTACTTTACCACTCTCCTGCCTTTTCCATGGTTATTCTATTGGAAAAGAACGAGTTTTGGACAACTACCTTTCATTCTTGCCAAACTCTTTGCAGACCCCCGTGCAAGCTTTAGAAGAAGATTTTGGATGTTTTCTTTCCTGGCAGAGTTTCTCCTTGCAAGATATGGTGGAAAAGCTTTTTGCTGAGTGTAGAGCGGCAAGACACGCAGAAGACGCAGATACGCAGCTCTCCGAAGCTAAGTGCCGGTCCCGGGCTTCTTTCGGCACAAACCGCTCTCAGGAGCTCCCTGCGCTCGCCACAATGCTCTGTGTGCGAAGAAGCCGCTTCTTCGCCTGCGGGAGAATCGGCGAGCGGCAGCTTCCCAAAGGCGAAGATGCAAGCTGCAGCACACAGGCACAGTGTGGGCAGCATTCAGACTTAGAGAAAACAGTACTTTACCACTCTCCTGCCTTTTCCATGGTTATTCTATTGGAAAAGAACGAGTTTTGGACAACTACCTTTCATTCTTGCCAAACTCTTTGCAGACCCCCGTGCAAGCTTTAGAACAAGATTTTGGATGTTTTCTTTCCTGGCAGAGTTTCTCCTTGCAAGATATGGTGGAAAAGCTTTTGGCTGAGTGTAGAGCGGCAAGACACGCAGAAGACGCAGATACGCAGCTCTCCGAAGCTAAGTGCCGGTCCCGGGCTTCTTTCGGCACAAACCGCTCTCAGGAGCTCCCTGCGCTCGCCACAATGCTCTGTGTGCGAAGAAGCCGCTTCTTCGCCTCCGGGAGAATCGGCGAGCGGCAGCTTCCGAAAGGCGAAGATGCAAGCTGCAGCACACAGGCACAGTGTGGGCAGCCTTCAGACTTAGAGAAAACAGTACTTCACCACTCTCCTGCCTTTTCCATGGTTATTCTATTGGAAAAGAACGAGTTTTGGACAACTACCTTTCATTCTTGCCAAACTCTTTGCAGACCCCCGTGCAAGCTTTAGAACAAGATTTTGGATGTTTTCTTTCCTGGCAGAGTTTCTTCTTGCAAGATATGGTGGAAAACCTTTTTGCTGAGTGTAGAGCGGCAAGACACGCAGAAGACGCAGATACGCAGCTCTCCGAAGCTAAGTGCCGGTCCCGGGCTTCTTTCGGCACAAACCGCTCTCAGGAGCTCCCCGCGCTTGCCACAATGCTCTGTGTGCGAAGAAGCCGCTTCTTCGCCTGCGGGAGAATCGGCGAGCGGCAGCTTCCCAAAGGCGAAGATGCAAGCTGCAGCACACAGGCACAGTGTGGGCAGCCTTCAGACTTAGAGAAAACAGTACTTTACCACTCTCCTGCCTTTTCCATGGTTATTCTATTGGAAAAGAACGAGTTTTGGACAACTACCTTTCATTCTTGCCAAACTCTTTGCAGACCCCCGTGCAAGCTTTAGAACAAGATTTTGGATGTTTTCTTTCCTGGCAGAGTTTCTCCTTGCAAGATATGGTGGAAAAGCTTTTGGCTGAGTGTAGAGCGGCAAGACACGCAGAAGACGCAGATACGCAGCTCTCCGAAGCTAAGTGCCGGTCCCGGGCTTCTTTCGGCACAAACCGCTCTCAGGAGCTCCCTGCGCTCGCCACAATGCTCTGTGTGCGAAGAAGCCGCTTCTTCGCCTCCGGGAGAATCGGCGAGCGGCAGCTTGCCAAAGGCGAAGATGCAAGCTGCAGCACACAGGCACAGTGTGGGCAGCCTTCAGACTTAGAGAAAACAGTACTTTACCACTCTCCTGCCTTTTCCATGGTTATTCTATTGGAAAAGAACGAGTTTTGGACAACTACCTTTCATTCTTGCCAAACTCTTTGCAGACCCCCGTGCAAGCTTTAGAACAAGATTTTGGATGTTTTCTTTCCTGGCAGAGTTTCTCCTTGCAAGATATGGTGGAAAAGCTTTTTGCTGTGTGTAGAGCGGCAAGACACGCAGAAGACGCAGATACGCAGCTCTCCGAAGCTAAGTGCCGGTCCCGGGCTTCTTTCGGCACAAACCGCTCTCAGGAGCTCCCTGCGCTCGCCACAATGCTCTGTGTGCGAAGAAGCCGCTTCTTCGCCTGCGGGAGAATCGGCGAGCGGCAGCTTCCCAAAGGCGAAGATGCAAGCTGCAGCACACAGGCACAGTGTGGGCAGCATTCAGACTTAGAGAAAACAGTACTTTACCACTCTCCTGCCTTTTCCATGGTTATTCTATTGGAAAAGAACGAGTTTTGGACAACTACCTTTCATTCTTGCCAAACTCTTTGCAGACCCCCGTGCAAGCTTTAGAACAAGATTTTGGATGTTTTCTTTCCTGGCAGAGTTTCTCCTTGCAAGATATGGTGGAAAAGCTTTTTGCTGAGTGTAGAGCGGCAAGACACGCAGAAGACGCAGATACGCAGCTCTCCGAAGCTAAGTGCCGGTCCCGGGCTTCTTTCGGCACAAACCGCTCTCAGGAGCTCCCTGCGCTCGCCACAATGCTCTGTGTGCGAAGAAGCCGCTTCTTCGCCTGCGGGAGAATCGGCGAGCGGCAGCTTCCCAAAGGCGAAGATGCAAGCTGCAGCACACAGGCACAGTGTGGGCAGCATTCAGACTTAGAGAAAACAGTACTTTACCACTCTCCTGCCTTTTCCATGGTTATTCTATTGGAAAAGAACGAGTTTTGGACAACTACCTTTCATTCTTGCCAAACTCTTTGCAGACCCCCGTGCAAGCTTTAGAACAAGATTTTGGATGTTTTCTTTCCTGGCAGAGTTTCTCCTTGCAAGATATGGTGGAAAAGCTTTTGGCTGAGTGTAGAGCGGCAAGACACGCAGAAGACGCAGATACGCAGCTCTCCGAAGCTAAGTGCCGGTCCCGGGCTTCTTTCGGCACAAACCGCTCTCAGGAGCTCCCTGCGCTCGCCACAATGCTCTGTGTGCGAAGAAGCCGCTTCTTCGCCTCCGGGAGAATCGGCGAGCGGCAGCTTCCCAAAGGCGAAGATGCAAGCTGCAGCACACAGGCACAGTGTGGGCAGCCTTCAGACTTAGAGAAAACAGTACTTTACCACTCTCCTGCCTTTTCCATGGTTATTCTATTGGAAAAGAACGAGTTTTGGACAACTACCTTTCATTCTTGCCAAACTCTTTGCAGACCCCCGTGCAAGCTTTAGAACAAGATTTTGGATGTTTTCTTTCCTGGCAGAGTTTCTCCTTGCAAGATATGGTGGAAAAGCTTTTTGCTGAGTGTAGAGCGGCAAGACACGCAGAAGACGCGGATACGCAGCTCTCCGAAGCTAAGTGCCGGTCCCGGGCTTCTTTCGGCACAAACCGCTCTCAGGAGCTCCCTGCGCTCGCCACAATGCTCTGTGTGCGAAGAAGCCGCTTCTTCGCCTGCGGGAGAATCGGCGAGCGGCAGCTTCCCAAAGGCGAAGATGCAAGCTGCAGCACACAGGCACAGTGTGGGCAGCCTTCAGACTTAGAGAAAACAGTACTTTACCACTCTCCTGCCTTTTCCATGGTTATTCTATTGGAAAAGAACGAGTTTTGGACAACTACCTTTCATTCTTGCCAAACTCTTTGCAGACCCCCGTGCAAGCTTTAGAACAAGATTTTGGATGTTTTCTTTCCTGGCAGAGTTTCTCCTTGCAAGATATGGTGGAAAAGCTTTTTGCTGAGTGTAGAGCGGCAAGACACGCAGAAGACGCAGATACGCAGCTCTCCGAAGCTAAGTGCCGGTCCCGGGCTTCTTTCGGCACAAACCGCTCTCAGGAGCTCCCTGCGCTCGCCACAATGCTCTGTGTGCGAAGAAGCCGCTTCTTCACCTCCGGGAGAATCGGCGAGCGGCAGCTTCCCAAAGGCGAAGATGCAAGCTGCAGCACACAGGCACAGTGTGGGCAGCATTCAGACTTAGAGAAAACAGTACTTTACCACTCTCCTGCCTTTTCCATGGTTATTCTATTGGAAAAGAACGAGTTTTGGACAACTACCTTTCATTCTTGCCAAACTCTTTGCAGACCCCCGTGCAAGCTTTAGAACAAGATTTTGGATGTTTTCTTTCCTGGCAGAGTTTCTCCTTGCAAGATATGGTGGAAAAGCTTTTTGCTGAGTGTAGAGCGGCAAGACACGCAGAAGACGCAGATACGCAGCTCTCCGAAGCTAAGTGCCGGTCCCGGGCTTCTTTCGGCACAAACCGCTCTCAGGAGCTCCCTGCGCTCGCCACAATGCTCTGTGTGCGAAGAAGCCGCTTCTTCGCCTCCGGGAGAATCGGCGAGCGGCAGCTTCCCAAAGGCGAAGATGCAAGCTGCAGCACACAGGCACAGTGTGGGCAGCATTCAGACTTAGAGAAAACAGTACTTTACCACTCTCCTGCCTTTTCCATGGTTATTCTATTGGAAAAGAACGAGTTTTGGACAACTACCTTTCATTCTTGCCAAACTCTTTGCAGACCCCCGTGCAAGCTTTAGAACAAGATTTTGGATGTTTTCTTTCCTGGCAGAGTTTCTCCTTGCAAGATATGGTGGAAAAGCTTTTGGCTGAGTGTAGAGCGGCAAGACACGCAGAAGACGCGGATACGCAGCTCTCCGAAGCTAAGTGCCGGTCCCGGGCTTCTTTCGGCACAAACCGCTCTCAGGAGCTCCCTGCGCTCGCCACAATGCTCTGTGTGCGAAGAAGCCGCTTCTTCGCCTCCGGGAGAATCGGCGAGCGGCAGCTTCCCAAAGGCGAAGATGCAAGCTGCAGCACACAGGCACAGTGTGGGCAGCATTCAGACTTAGAGAAAACAGTACTTTACCACTCTCCTGCCTTTTCCATGGTTATTCTATTGGAAAAGAACGAGTTTTGGACAACTACCTTTCATTCTTGCCAAACTCTTTGCAGACCCCCGTGCAAGCTTTAGAACAAGATTTTGGATGTTTTCTTTCCTGGCAGAGTTTCTCCTTGCAAGATATGGTGGAAAAGCTTTTTGCTGAGTGTAGAGCGGCAAGACACGCAGAAGACGCAGATACGCAGCTCTCCGAAGCTAAGTGCCGGTCCCGGGCTTCTTTCGGCACAAACCGCTCTCAGGAGCTCCCTGCGCTCGCCACAATGCTCTGTGTGCGAAGAAGCCGCTTCTTCGCCTCCGGGAGAATCGGCGAGCGGCAGCTTCCCAAAGGCGAAGATGCAAGCTGCAGCACACAGGCACAGTGTGGGCAGCCTTCAGACTTAGAGAAAACAGTACTTTACCACTCTCCTGCCTTTTTCATGGTTATTCTATTGGAAAAGAACGAGTTTTGGACAACTACCTTTCATTCTTGCCAAACTCTTTGCAGACCCCCGTGCAAGCTTTAGAACAAGATTTTGGATGGTTTCTTTCCTGGCTGAGTTTCTCCTTGCAAGATATGGTGGAAAAGCTTTTGGCTGAGTGTAGAGCGGCAAGACACGCAGAAGACGCAGATACGCAGCTCTCCGAAGCTAAGTGCCGGTCCCGGGCTTCTTTCGGCACAAACCGCTCTCAGGAGCTCCCTGCGCTCGCCACAATGCTCTGTGTGCGAAGAAGCCGCTTCTTCGCCTCCGGGAGAATCGGCGAGCGGCAGCTTCCCAAAGGCGAAGATGCAAGCTGCAGCACACAGGCACAGTGTGGGCAGCCTTCAGACTTAGAGAAAACAGTACTTTACCACTCTCCTGCCTTTTCCATGGTTATTCTATTGGAAAAGAACGAGTTTTGGACAACTACCTTTCATTCTTGCCAAACTCTTTGCAGACCTCCGTGCAAGCTTTAGAACAAGATTTTGGATGTTTTCTTTCCTGGCAGAGTTTCTCCTTGCAAGATATGGTGGAAAAGCTTTTTGCTGAGTGTAGAGCGGCAAGACACGCAGAAGACGCAGATACGCAGCTCTCCGAAGCTAAGTGCCGGTCCCGGGCTTCTTTCGGCACAAACCGCTCTCAGGAGCTCCCTGCGCTCGCCACAATGCTCTGTGTGCGAAGAAGCCGCTTCTTCGCCTCCGGGAGAATCGGCGAGCGGCAGCTTCCCAAAGGCGAAGATGCAAGCTGCAGCACACAGGCACAGTGTGGGCAGCATTCAGACTTAGAGAAAACAGTACTTTACCACTCTCCTGCCTTTTCCATGGTTATTCTATTGGAAAAGAACGAGTTTTGGACAACTACCTTTCATTCTTGCCAAACTCTTTGCAGACCCCCGTGCAAGCTTTAGAACAAGATTTTGGATGTTTTCTTTCCTGGCAGAGTTTCTCCTTGCAAGATATGGTGGAAAAGCTTTTGGCTGAGTGTAGAGCGGCAAGACACGCAGAAGACGCAGATACGCAGCTCTCCGAAGCTAAGTGCCGGTCCCGGGCTTCTTTCGGCACAAACCGCTCTCAGGAGCTCCCTGCGCTCGCCACAATGCTCTGTGTGCGAAGAAGCCGCTTCTTCGCCTCCGGGAGAATCGGCGAGCGGCAGCTTCCCAAAGGCGAAGATGCAAGCTGCAGCACACAGGCACAGTGTGGGCAGCCTTCAGACTTAGAGAAAACAGTACTTTACCACTCTCCTGCCTTTTCCATGGTTATTCTATTGGAAAAGAACGAGTTTTGGACAACTACCTTTCATTCTTGCCAAACTCTTTGCAGACCCCCGTGCAAGCTTTAGAAGAAGATTTTGGATGTTTTCTTTCCTGGCAGAGTTTCTCCTTGCAAGATATGGTGGAAAAGCTTTTTGCTGAGTGTAGAGCGGCAAGACACGCAGAAGACGCAGATACGCAGCTCTCCGAAGCTAAGTGCCGGTCCCGGGCTTCTTTCGGCACAAACCGCTCTCAGGAGCTCCCTGCGCTCGCCACAATGCTCTGTGTGCGAAGAAGCCGCTTCTTCGCCTGCGGGAGAATCGGCGAGCGGCAGCTTCCCAAAGGCGAAGATGCAAGCTGCAGCACACAGGCACAGTGTGGGCAGCATTCAGACTTAGAGAAAACAGTACTTTACCACTCTCCTGCCTTTTCCATGGTTATTCTATTGGAAAAGAACGAGTTTTGGACAACTACCTTTCATTCTTGCCAAACTCTTTGCAGACCCCCGTGCAAGCTTTAGAACAAGATTTTGGATGTTTTCTTTCCTGGCAGAGTTTCTCCTTGCAAGATATGGTGGAAAAGCTTTTGGCTGAGTGTAGAGCGGCAAGACACGCAGAAGACGCAGATACGCAGCTCTCCGAAGCTAAGTGCCGGTCCCGGGCTTCTTTCGGCACAAACCGCTCTCAGGAGCTCCCTGCGCTCGCCACAATGCTCTGTGTGCGAAGAAGCCGCTTCTTCGCCTCCGGGAGAATCGGCGAGCGGCAGCTTCCGAAAGGCGAAGATGCAAGCTGCAGCACACAGGCACAGTGTGGGCAGCCTTCAGACTTAGAGAAAACAGTACTTTACCACTCTCCTGCCTTTTCCATGGTTATTCTATTGGAAAAGAACGAGTTTTGGACAACTACCTTTCATTCTTGCCAAACTCTTTGCAGACCCCCGTGCAAGCTTTAGAACAAGATTTTGGATGTTTTCTTTCCTGGCAGAGTTTCTCCTTGCAAGATATGGTGGAAAAGCTTTTTGCTGAGTGTAGAGCGGCAAGACACGCAGAAGACGCAGATACGCAGCTCTCCGAAGCTAAGTGCCGGTCCCGGGCTTCTTTCGGCACAAACCGCTCTCAGGAGCTCCCTGCGCTCGCCACAATGCTCTGTGTGCGAAGAAGCCGCTTCTTCGCCTCCGGGAGAATCGGCGAGCGGCAGCTTCCCAAAGGCGAAGATGCAAGCTGCAGCACACAGGCACAGTGTGGGCAGCCTTCAGACTTAGAGAAAACAGTACTTTACCACTCTCCTGCCTTTTTCATGGTTATTCTATTGGAAAAGAACGAGTTTTGGACAACTACCTTTCATTCTTGCCAAACTCTTTGCAGACCCCCGTGCAAGCTTTAGAACAAGATTTTGGATGGTTTCTTTCCTGGCTGAGTTTCTCCTTGCAAGATATGGTGGAAAAGCTTTTGGCTGAGTGTAGAGCGGCAAGACACGCAGAAGACGCAGATACGCAGCTCTCCGAAGCTAAGTGCCGGTCCCGGGCTTCTTTCGGCACAAACCGCTCTCAGGAGCTCCCTGCGCTCGCCACAATGCTCTGTGTGCGAAGAAGCCGCTTCTTCGCCTCCGGGAGAATCGGCGAGCGGCAGCTTCCCAAAGGCGAAGATGCAAGCTGCAGCACACAGGCACAGTGTGGGCAGCCTTCAGACTTAGAGAAAACAGTACTTTACCACTCTCCTGCCTTTTCCATGGTTATTCTATTGGAAAAGAACGAGTTTTGGACAACTACCTTTCATTCTTGCCAAACTCTTTGCAGACCTCCGTGCAAGCTTTAGAACAAGATTTTGGATGTTTTCTTTCCTGGCAGAGTTTCTCCTTGCAAGATATGGTGGAAAAGCTTTTTGCTGAGTGTAGAGCGGCAAGACACGCAGAAGACGCAGATACGCAGCTCTCCGAAGCTAAGTGCCGGTCCCGGGCTTCTTTCGGCACAAACCGCTCTCAGGAGCTCCCTGCGCTCGCCACAATGCTCTGTGTGCGAAGAAGCCGCTTCTTCGCCTCCGGGAGAATCGGCGAGCGGCAGCTTCCCAAAGGCGAAGATGCAAGCTGCAGCACACAGGCACAGTGTGGGCAGCATTCAGACTTAGAGAAAACAGTACTTTACCACTCTCCTGCCTTTTCCATGGTTATTCTATTGGAAAAGAACGAGTTTTGGACAACTACCTTTCATTCTTGCCAAACTCTTTGCAGACCCCCGTGCAAGCTTTAGAACAAGATTTTGGATGTTTTCTTTCCTGGCAGAGTTTCTCCTTGCAAGATATGGTGGAAAAGCTTTTGGCTGAGTGTAGAGCGGCAAGACACGCAGAAGACGCAGATACGCAGCTCTCCGAAGCTAAGTGCCGGTCCCGGGCTTCTTTCGGCACAAACCGCTCTCAGGAGCTCCCTGCGCTCGCCACAATGCTCTGTGTGCGAAGAAGCCGCTTCTTCGCCTCCGGGAGAATCGGCGAGCGGCAGCTTCCCAAAGGCGAAGATGCAAGCTGCAGCACACAGGCACAGTGTGGGCAGCCTTCAGACTTAGAGAAAACAGTACTTTACCACTCTCCTGCCTTTTCCATGGTTATTCTATTGGAAAAGAACGAGTTTTGGACAACTACCTTTCATTCTTGCCAAACTCTTTGCAGACCCCCGTGCAAGCTTTAGAAGAAGATTTTGGATGTTTTCTTTCCTGGCAGAGTTTCTCCTTGCAAGATATGGTGGAAAAGCTTTTTGCTGAGTGTAGAGCGGCAAGACACGCAGAAGACGCAGATACGCAGCTCTCCGAAGCTAAGTGCCGGTCCCGGGCTTCTTTCGGCACAAACCGCTCTCAGGAGCTCCCTGCGCTCGCCACAATGCTCTGTGTGCGAAGAAGCCGCTTCTTCGCCTGCGGGAGAATCGGCGAGCGGCAGCTTCCCAAAGGCGAAGATGCAAGCTGCAGCACACAGGCACAGTGTGGGCAGCATTCAGACTTAGAGAAAACAGTACTTTACCACTCTCCTGCCTTTTCCATGGTTATTCTATTGGAAAAGAACGAGTTTTGGACAACTACCTTTCATTCTTGCCAAACTCTTTGCAGACCCCCGTGCAAGCTTTAGAACAAGATTTTGGATGTTTTCTTTCCTGGCAGAGTTTCTCCTTGCAAGATATGGTGGAAAAGCTTTTGGCTGAGTGTAGAGCGGCAAGACACGCAGAAGACGCAGATACGCAGCTCTCCGAAGCTAAGTGCCGGTCCCGGGCTTCTTTCGGCACAAACCGCTCTCAGGAGCTCCCTGCGCTCGCCACAATGCTCTGTGTGCGAAGAAGCCGCTTCTTCGCCTCCGGGAGAATCGGCGAGCGGCAGCTTCCGAAAGGCGAAGATGCAAGCTGCAGCACACAGGCACAGTGTGGGCAGCCTTCAGACTTAGAGAAAACAGTACTTTACCACTCTCCTGCCTTTTCCATGGTTATTCTATTGGAAAAGAACGAGTTTTGGACAACTACCTTTCATTCTTGCCAAACTCTTTGCAGACCCCCGTGCAAGCTTTAGAACAAGATTTTGGATGTTTTCTTTCCTGGCAGAGTTTCTCCTTGCAAGATATGGTGGAAAAGCTTTTTGCTGAGTGTAGAGCGGCAAGACACGCAGAAGACGCAGATACGCAGCTCTCCGAAGCTAAGTGCCGGTCCCGGGCTTCTTTCGGCACAAACCGCTCTCAGGAGCTCCCTGCGCTCGCCACAATGCTCTGTGTGCGAAGAAGCCGCTTCTTCGCCTCCGGGAGAATCGGCGAGCGGCAGCTTCCCAAAGGCGAAGATGCAAGCTGCAGCACACAGGCACAGTGTGGGCAGCCTTCAGACTTAGAGAAAACAGTACTTTACCACTCTCCTGCCTTTTCCATGGTTATTCTATTGGAAAAGAACGAGTTTTGGACAACTACCTTTCATTCTTGCCAAACTCTTTGCAGACCCCCGTGCAAGCTTTAGAAGAAGATTTTGGATGTTTTCTTTCCTGGCAGAGTTTCTCCTTGCAAGATATGGTGGAAAAGCTTTTTGCTGAGTGTAGAGCGGCAAGACACGCAGAAGACGCAGATACGCAGCTCTCCGAAGCTAAGTGCCGGTCCCGGGCTTCTTTCGGCACAAACCGCTCTCAGGAGCTCCCTGCGCTCGCCACAATGCTCTGTGTGCGAAGAAGCCGCTTCTTCGCCTGCGGGAGAATCGGCGAGCGGCAGCTTCCCAAAGGCGAAGATGCAAGCTGCAGCACACAGGCACAGTGTGGGCAGCATTCAGACTTAGAGAAAACAGTACTTTACCACTCTCCTGCCTTTTCCATGGTTATTCTATTGGAAAAGAACGAGTTTTGGACAACTACCTTTCATTCTTGCCAAACTCTTTGCAGACCCCCGTGCAAGCTTTAGAACAAGATTTTGGATGTTTTCTTTCCTGGCAGAGTTTCTCCTTGCAAGATATGGTGGAAAAGCTTTTGGCTGAGTGTAGAGCGGCAAGACACGCAGAAGACGCAGATACGCAGCTCTCCGAAGCTAAGTGCCGGTCCCGGGCTTCTTTCGGCACAAACCGCTCTCAGGAGCTCCCTGCGCTCGCCACAATGCTCTGTGTGCGAAGAAGCCGCTTCTTCGCCTCCGGGAGAATCGGCGAGCGGCAGCTTCCGAAAGGCGAAGATGCAAGCTGCAGCACACAGGCACAGTGTGGGCAGCCTTCAGACTTAGAGAAAACAGTACTTTACCACTCTCCTGCCTTTTCCATGGTTATTCTATTGGAAAAGAACGAGTTTTGGACAACTACCTTTCATTCTTGCCAAACTCTTTGCAGACCCCCGTGCAAGCTTTAGAACAAGATTTTGGATGTTTTCTTTCCTGGCAGAGTTTCTCCTTGCAAGATATGGTGGAAAAGCTTTTTGCTGAGTGTAGAGCGGCAAGACACGCAGAAGACGCAGATACGCAGCTCTCCGAAGCTAAGTGCCGGTCCCGGGCTTCTTTCGGCACAAACCGCTCTCAGGAGCTCCCTGCGCTCGCCACAATGCTCTGTGTGCGAAGAAGCCGCTTCTTCGCCTGCGGGAGAATCGGCGAGCGGCAGCTTCCCAAAGGCGAAGATGCAAGCTGCAGCACGCAGGCAAGTGTGGGCAGCCTTCAGACTTAGAGAAAACAGTACTTTACCACTCTCCTGCCTTTTCCATGGTTATTCTATTGGAAAAGAACGAGTTTTGGACAACTACATTTCATTCTTGCCAAACTCTTTGCAGACCCCCGTGCAAGCTTTAGAACAAGATTTTGGATGTTTTCTTTCCTGGCAGAGTTTCTCCTTGCAAGATATGGTGGAAAAGCTTTTTGCTGAGTGTAGAGCGGCAAGACACGCAGAAGACGCAGATACGCAGCTCTCCGAAGCTAAGTGCCGGTCCCGGGCTTCTTTCGGCACAAACCGCTCTCAGGAGCTCCCTGCGCTCGCCACAATGCTCTGTGTGCGAAGAAGCCGCTTCTTCGCCTGCGGGAGAATCGGCGAGCGGCAGCTTCCCAAAGGCGAAGATGCAAGCTGCAGCACACAGGCACAGTGTGGGCAGCCTTCAGACTTAGAGAAAACAGTACTTTACCACTCTCCTGCCTTTTCCATGGTTATTCTATTGGAAAAGAACAAGTTTTGGACAACTACCTTTCATTCTTGCCAAACTCTTTGCAGACCCCCGTGCAAGCTTTAGAACAAGATTTTGGATGTTTTCTTTCCTGGCAGAGTTTCTCCTTGCAAGATATGGTGGAAAAGCTTTTTGCTGAGTGTAGAGCGGCAAGACACGCAGAAGACGCAGATACGCAGCTCTCCGAAGCTAAGTGCCGGTCCCGGGCTTCTTTCGGCACAAACCGCTCTCAGGAGCTCCCTGCGCTCGCCACAATGCTCTGTGTGCGAAGAAGCCGCTTCTTCGCCTCCGGGAGAATCGGCGAGCGGCAGCTTCCCAAAGGCGAAGATGCAAGCTGCAGCACACAGGCACAGTGTGGGCAGCATTCAGACTTAGAGAAAACAGTACTTTACCACTCTCCTGCCTTTTCCATGGTTATTCTATTGGAAAAGAACGAGTTTTGGACAACTACCTTTCATTCTTGCCAAACTCTTTGCAGACCCCCGTGCAAGCTTTAGAACAAGATTTTGGATGTTTTCTTTCCTGGCAGAGTTTCTCCTTGCAAGATATGGTGGAAAAGCTTTTTGCTGAGTGTAGAGCGGCAAGACACGCAGAAGACGCAGATACGCAGCTCTCCGAAGCTAAGTGCCGGTCCCGGGCTTCTTTCGGCACAAACCGCTCTCAGGAGCTCCCTGCGCTCGCCACAATGCTCTGTGTGCGAAGAAGCCGCTTCTTCGCCTCCGGGAGAATCGGCGAGCGGCAGCTTCCCAAAGGCGAAGATGCAAGCTGCAGCACACAGGCACAGTGTGGGCAGCATTCAGACTTAGAGAAAACAGTACTTTACCACTCTCCTGCCTTTTCCATGGTTATTCTATTGGAAAAGAACGAGTTTTGGACAACTACCTTTCATTCTTGCCAAACTCTTTGCAGACCCCCGTGCAAGCTTTAGAACAAGATTTTGGATGTTTTCTTTCCTGGCAGAGTTTCTCCTTGCAAGATATGGTGGAAAAGCTTTTGGCTGAGTGTAGAGCGGCAAGACACGCAGAAGACGCGGATACGCAGCTCTCCGAAGCTAAGTGCCGGTCCCGGGCTTCTTTCGGCACAAACCGCTCTCAGGAGCTCCCTGCGCTCGCCACAATGCTCTGTGTGCGAAGCAGCCGCTTCTTCGCCTCCGGGAGAATCGGCGAGCGGCAGCTTCCCAAAGGCGAAGATGCAAGCTGCAGCACACAGGCACAGTGTGGGCAGCATTCAGACTTAGAGAAAACAGTACTTTACCACTCTCCTGCCTTTTCCATGGTTATTCTATTGGAAAAGAACGAGTTTTGGACAACTACCTTTCATTCTTGCCAAACTCTTTGCAGACCCCCGTGCAAGCTTTAGAACAAGATTTTGGATGTTTTCTTTCCTGGCAGAGTTTCTCCTTGCAAGATATGGTGGAAAAGCTTTTTGCTGAGTGTAGAGCGGCAAGACACGCAGAAGACGCAGATACGCAGCTCTCCGAAGCTAAGTGCCGGTCCCGGGCTTCTTTCGGCACAAACCGCTCTCAGGAGCTCCCTGCGCTCGCCACAATGCTCTGTGTGCGAAGAAGCCGCTTCTTCGCCTCCGGGAGAATCGGCGAGCGGCAGCTTCCCAAAGGCGAAGATGCAAGCTGCAGCACACAGGCACAGTGTGGGCAGCCTTCAGACTTAGAGAAAACAGTACTTTACCACTCTCCTGCCTTTTCCATGGTTATTATATTGGAAAAGAACGAGTTTTGGACAACTACCTTTCATTCTTGCCAAACTCTTTGCAGACCCCCGTGCAAGCTTTAGAACAAGATTTTGGATGTTTTCTTTCCTGGCAGAGTTTCTTCTTGCAAGATATGGTGGAAAAGCTTTTTGCTGAGTGTAGAGCGGCAAGACACGCAGAAGACGCAGATACGCAGCTCTCCGAAGCTAAGTGCCGGTCCCGGGCTTCTTTCGGCACAAACCGCTCTCAGGAGCTCCCTGCGCTCGCCACAATGCTCTGTGTGCGAAGAAGCCGCTTCTTCGCCTCCGGGAGAATCGGCGAGCGGCAGCTTCCCAAAGGCGAAGATGCAAGCTGCAGCACACAGGCACAGTGTGGGCAGCCTTCAGACTTAGAGAAAACAGTACTTTACCACTCTCCTGCCTTTTCCATGGTTATTCTATTGGAAAAGAACGAGTTTTGGACAACTACCTTTCATTCTTGCCAAACTCTTTGCAGACCTCCGTGCAAGCTTTAGAACAAGATTTTGGATGTTTTCTTTCCTGGCAGAGTTTCTCCTTGCAAGATATGGTGGAAAAGCTTTTTGCTGAGTGTAGAGCGGCAAGACACGCAGAAGACGCAGATACGCAGCTCTCCGAAGCTAAGTGCCGGTCCCGGGCTTCTTTCGGCACAAACCGCTCTCAGGAGCTCCCTGCGCTCGCCACAATGCTCTGTGTGCGAAGAAGCCGCTTCTTCGCCTGCGGGAGAATCGGCGAGCGGCAGCTTCCCAAAGGCGAAGATGCAAGCTGCAGCACACAGGCACAGTGTGGGCAGCATTCAGACTTAGAGAAAACAGTACTTTACCACTCTCCTGCCTTTTCCATGGTTATTCTATTGGAAAAGAACGAGTTTTGGACAACTACCTTTCATTCTTGCCAAACTCTTTGCAGACCCCCGTGCAAGCTTTAGAACAAGATTTTGGATGTTTTCTTTCCTGGCAGAGTTTCTCCTTGCAAGATATGGTGGAAAAGCTTTTTGCTGAGTGTAGAGCGGCAAGACACGCAGAAGACGCAGATACGCAGCTCTCCGAAGCTAAGTGCCGGTCCCGGGCTTCTTTCGGCACAAACCGCTCTCAGGAGCTCCCTGCGCTCGCCACAATGCTCTGTGTGCGAAGAAGCCGCTTCTTCGCCTCCGGGAGAATCGGCGAGCGGCAGCTTCCCAAAGGCGAAGATGCAAGCTGCAGCACACAGGCACAGTGTGGGCAGCCTTCAGACTTAGAGAAAACAGTACTTTACCACTCTCCTGCCTTTTCCATGGTTATTCTATTGGAAAAGAACGAGTTTTGGACAACTACCTTTCATTCTTGCCAAACTCTTTGCAGACCCCCGTGCAAGCTTTAGAAGAAGATTTTGGATGTTTTCTTTCCTGGCAGAGTTTCTCCTTGCAAGATATGGTGGAAAAGCTTTTTGCTGAGTGTAGAGCGGCAAGACACGCAGAAGACGCAGATACGCAGCTCTCCGAAGCTAAGTGCCGGTCCCGGGCTTCTTTCGGCACAAACCGCTCTCAGGAGCTCCCTGCGCTCGCCACAATGCTCTGTGTGCGAAGAAGCCGCTTCTTCGCCTGCGGGAGAATCGGCGAGCGGCAGCTTCCCAAAGGCGAAGATGCAAGCTGCAGCACACAGGCACAGTGTGGGCAGCATTCAGACTTAGAGAAAACAGTACTTTACCACTCTCCTGCCTTTTCCAT
The DNA here is from genome assembly GCF_037042795.1 of Molothrus aeneus. Taxonomy (NCBI): domain Eukaryota; kingdom Metazoa; phylum Chordata; class Aves; order Passeriformes; family Icteridae; genus Molothrus; species Molothrus aeneus. The sequence goes on from NW_027098972.1 coordinate 19,915, forward strand.
GGTTATTCTATTGGAAAAGAACGAGTTTTGGACAACTACCTTTCATTCTTGCCAAACTCTTTGCAGACCCCCGTGCAAGCTTTAGAACAAGATTTTGGATGTTTTCTTTCCTGGCAGAGTTTCTCCTTGCAAGATATGGTGGAAAAGCTTTTGGCTGAGTGTAGAGCGGCAAGACACGCAGAAGACGCAGATACGCAGCTCTCCGAAGCTAAGTGCCGGTCCCGGGCTTCTTTCGGCACAAACCGCTCTCAGGAGCTCCCTGCGCTCGCCACAATGCTCTGTGTGCGAAGAAGCCGCTTCTTCGCCTCCGGGAGAATCGGCGAGCGGCAGCTTCCGAAAGGCGAAGATGCAAGCTGCAGCACACAGGCACAGTGTGGGCAGCCTTCAGACTTAGAGAAAACAGTACTTTACCACTCTCCTGCCTTTTCCATGGTTATTCTATTGGAAAAGAACGAGTTTTGGACAACTACCTTTCATTCTTGCCAAACTCTTTGCAGACCCCCGTGCAAGCTTTAGAACAAGATTTTGGATGTTTTCTTTCCTGGCAGAGTTTCTCCTTGCAAGATATGGTGGAAAAGCTTTTTGCTGAGTGTAGAGCGGCAAGACACGCAGAAGACGCAGATACGCAGCTCTCCGAAGCTAAGTGCCGGTCCCGGGCTTCTTTCGGCACAAACCGCTCTCAGGAGCTCCCTGCGCTCGCCACAATGCTCTGTGTGCGAAGAAGCCGCTTCTTCGCCTGCGGGAGAATCGGCGAGCGGCAGCTTCCCAAAGGCGAAGATGCAAGCTGCAGCACGCAGGCAAGTGTGGGCAGCCTTCAGACTTAGAGAAAACAGTACTTTACCACTCTCCTGCCTTTTCCATGGTTATTCTATTGGAAAAGAACGAGTTTTGGACAACTACCTTTCATTCTTGCCAAACTCTTTGCAGACCCCCGTGCAAGCTTTAGAACAAGATTTTGGATGTTTTCTTTCCTGGCAGAGTTTCTCCTTGCAAGATATGGTGGAAAAGCTTTTTGCTGAGTGTAGAGCGGCAAGACACGCAGAAGACGCAGATACGCAGCTCTCCGAAGCTAAGTGCCGGTCCCGGGCTTCTTTCGGCACAAACCGCTCTCAGGAGCTCCCTGCGCTCGCCACAATGCTCTGTGTGCGAAGAAGCCGCTTCTTCGCCTCCGGGAGAATCGGCGAGCGGCAGCTTCCCAAAGGCGAAGATGCAAGCTGCAGCACACAGGCACAGTGTGGGCAGCATTCAGACTTAGAGAAAACAGTACTTTACCACTCTCCTGCCTTTTCCATGGTTATTCTATTGGAAAAGAACGAGTTTTGGACAACTACCTTTCATTCTTGCCAAACTCTTTGCAGACCCCCGTGCAAGCTTTAGAACAAGATTTTGGATGTTTTCTTTCCTGGCAGAGTTTCTCCTTGCAAGATATGGTGGAAAAGCTTTTGGCTGAGTGTAGAGCGGCAAGACACGCAGAAGACGCAGATACGCAGCTCTCCGAAGCTAAGTGCCGGTCCCGGGCTTCTTTCGGCACAAACCGCTCTCAGGAGCTCCCTGCGCTCGCCACAATGCTCTGTGTGCCAAGAAGCCGCTTCTTCGCCTCCGGGAGAATCGGCGAGCGGCAGCTTCCCAAAGGCGAAGATGCAAGCTGCAGCACACAGGCACAGTGTGGGCAGCCTTCAGACTTAGAGAAAACAGTACTTTACCACTCTCCTGCCTTTTCCATGGTTATTCTATTGGAAAAGAACGAGTTTTGGACAACTACCTTTCATTCTTGCCAAACTCTTTGCAGACCCCCGTGCAAGCTTTAGAAGAAGATTTTGGATGTTTTCTTTCCTGGCAGAGTTTCTCCTTGCAAGATATGGTGGAAAAGCTTTTGGCTGAGTGTAGAGCGGCAAGACACGCAGAAGACGCAGATACGCAGCTCTCCGAAGCTAAGTGCCGGTCCCGGGCTTCTTTCGGCACAAACCGCTCTCAGGAGCTCCCTGCGCTCGCCACAATGCTCTGTGTGCGAAGAAGCCGCTTCTTCGCCTCCGGGAGAATCGGCGAGCGGCAGCTTCCCAAAGGCGAAGATGCAAGCTGCAGCACACAGGCACAGTGTGGGCAGCCTTCAGACTTAGAGAAAACAGTACTTTACCACTCTCCTGCCTTTTCCATGGTTATTCTATTGGAAAAGAACGAGTTTTGGACAACTACCTTTCATTCTTGCCAAACTCTTTGCAGACCCCCGTGCAAGCTTTAGAACAAGATTTTGGATGTTTTCTTTCCTGGCAGAGTTTCTCCTTGCAAGATATGGTGGAAAAGCTTTTTGCTGAGTGTAGAGCGGCAAGACACGCAGAAGACGCAGATACGCAGCTCTCCGAAGCTAAGTGCCGGTCCCGGGCTTCTTTCGGCACAAACCGCTCTCAGGAGCTCCCTGCGCTCGCCACAATGCTCTGTGTGCGAAGAAGCCGCTTCTTCGCCTCCGGGAGAATCGGCGAGCGGCAGCTTCCCAAAGGCGAAGATGCAAGCTGCAGCACACAGGCACAGTGTGGGCAGCATTCAGACTTAGAGAAAACAGTACTTTACCACTCTCCTGCCTTTTCCATGGTTATTCTATTGGAAAAGAACGAGTTTTGGACAACTACCTTTCATTCTTGCCAAACTCTTTGCAGACCCCCGTGCAAGCTTTAGAACAAGATTTTGGATGTTTTCTTTCCTGGCAGAGTTTCTCCTTGCAAGATATGGTGGAAAAGCTTTTGGCTGAGTGTAGAGCGGCAAGACACGCAGAAGACGCAGATACGCAGCTCTCCGAAGCTAAGTGCCGGTCCCGGGCTTCTTTCGGCACAAACCGCTCTCAGGAGCTCCCTGCGCTCGCCACAATGCTCTGTGTGCGAAGAAGCCGCTTCTTCGCCTGCGGGAGAATCGGCGAGCGGCAGCTTCCCAAAGGCGAAGATGCAAGCTGCAGCACACAGGCACAGTGTGGGCAGCCTTCAGACTTAGAGAAAACAGTACTTTACCACTCTCCTGCCTTTTCCATGGTTATTCTATTGGAAAAGAACGAGTTTTGGACAACTACCTTTCATTCTTGCCAAACTCTTTGCAGACCCCTGTGCAAGCTTTAGAACAAGATTTTGGATGTTTTCTTTCCTGGCAGAGTTTCTCCTTGCAAGATATGGTGGAAAAGCTTTTTGCTGAGTGTAGAGCGGCAAGACACGCAGAAGACGCAGATACGCAGCTCTCCGAAGCTAAGTGCCGGTCCCGGGCTTCTTTCGGCACAAACCGCTCTCAGGAGCTCCCTGCGCTCGCCACAATGCTCTGTGTGCCAAGAAGCCGCTTCTTCGCCTCCGGGAGAATCGGCGAGCGGCAGCTTCCCAAAGGCGAAGATGCAAGCTGCAGCACACAGGCACAGTGTGGGCAGCCTTCAGACTTAGAGAAAACAGTACTTTACCACTCTCCTGCCTTTTCCATGGTTATTCTATTGGAAAAGAACGAGTTTTGGACAACTACCTTTCATTCTTGCCAAACTCTTTGCAGACCCCCGTGCAAGCTTTAGAACAAGATTTTGGATGTTTTCTTTCCTGGCAGAGTTTCTCCTTGCAAGATATGGTGGAAAAGCTTTTTGCTGAGTGTAGAGCGGCAAGACACGCAGAAGACGCAGATACGCAGCTCTCCGAAGCTAAGTGCCGGTCCCGGGCTTCTTTCGGCACAAACCGCTCTCAGGAGCTCCCTGCGCTCGCCACAATGCTCTGTGTGCGAAGAAGCCGCTTCTTCGCCTGCGGGAGAATCGGCGAGCGGCAGCTTCCCAAAGGCGAAGATGCAAGCTGCAGCACACAGGCACAGTGTGGGCAGCCTTCAGACTTAGAGAAAACAGTACTTTACCACTCTCCTGCCTTTTCCATGGTTATTCTATTGGAAAAGAACGAGTTTTGGACAACTACCTTTCATTCTTGCCAAACTCTTTGCAGACCCCCGTGCAAGCTTTAGAACAAGATTTTGGATGTTTTCTTTCCTGGCAGAGTTTCTCCTTGCAAGATATGGTGGAAAAGCTTTTTGCTGAGTGTAGAGCGGCAAGACACGCAGAAGACGCAGATACGCAGCTCTCCGAAGCTAAGTGCCGGTCCCGGGCTTCTTTCGGCACAAACCGCTCTCAGGAGCTCCCTGCGCTCGCCACAATGCTCTGTGTGCGAAGAAGCCGCTTCTTCGCCTCCGGGAGAATCGGCGAGCGGCAGCTTCCCAAAGGCGAAGATGCAAGCTGCGGCACACAGGCACAGTGTGGGCAGCCTTCAGACTTAGAGAAAACAGTACTTTACCACTCTCCTGCCTTTTCCATGGTTATTCTATTGGAAAAGAACGAGTTTTGGACAACTACCTTTCATTCTTGCCAAACTCTTTGCAGACCCCCGTGCAAGCTTTAGAACAAGATTTTGGATGTTTTCTTTCCTGGCAGAGTTTCTCCTTGCAAGATATGGTGGAAAAGCTTTTGGCTGAGTGTAGAGCGGCAAGACACGCAGAAGACGCAGATACGCAGCTCTCCGAAGCTAAGTGCCGGTCCCGGGCTTCTTTCGGCACAAACCGCTCTCAGGAGCTCCCTGCGCTCGCCACAATGCTCTGTGTGCGAAGAAGCCGCTTCTTCGCCTCCGGGAGAATCGGCGAGCGGCAGCTTCCCAAAGGCGAAGATGCAAGCTGCAGCACACAGGCACAGTGTGGGCAGCCTTCAGACTTAGAGAAAACAGTACTTTACCACTCTCCTGCCTTTTCCATGGTTATTCTATTGGAAAAGAACGAGTTTTGGACAACTACCTTTCATTCTTGCCAAACTCTTTGCAGACCCCCGTGCAAGCTTTAGAACAAGATTTTGGATGTTTTCTTTCCTGGCAGAGTTTCTCCTTGCAAGATATGGTGGAAAAGCTTTTTGCTGAGTGTAGAGCGGCAAGACACGCAGAAGACGCGGATACGCAGCTCTCCGAAGCTAAGTGCCGGTCCCGGGCTTCTTTCGGCACAAACCGCTCTCAGGAGCTCCCTGCGCTCGCCACAATGCTCTGTGTGCGAAGAAGCCGCTTCTTCGCCTGCGGGAGAATCGGCGAGCGGCAGCTTCCCAAAGGCGAAGATGCAAGCTGCAGCACACAGGCACAGTGTGGGCAGCATTCAGACTTAGAGAAAACAGTACTTTACCACTCTCCTGCCTTTTCCATGGTTATTCTATTGGAAAAGAACGAGTTTTGGACAACTACCTTTCATTCTTGCCAAACTCTTTGCAGACCCCCGTGCAAGCTTTAGAACAAGATTTTGGATGTTTTCTTTCCTGGCAGAGTTTCTCCTTGCAAGATATGGTGAAAAAGCTTTTTGCTGAGTGTAGAGCGGCAAGACACGCAGAAGACGCAGATACGCAGCTCTCCGAAGCTAAGTGCCGGTCCCGGGCTTCTTTCGGCACAAACCGCTCTCAGGAGCTCCCTGCGCTCGCCACAATGCTCTGTGTGCGAAGAAGCCGCTTCTTCGCCTCCGGGAGAATCGGCGAGCGGCAGCTTCCCAAAGGCGAAGATGCAAGCTGCAGCACACAGGCACAGTGTGGGCAGCCTTCAGACTTAGAGAAAACAGTACTTTACCACTCTCCTGCCTTTTCCATGGTTATTCTATTGGAAAAGAACGAGTTTTGGACAACTACCTTTCATTCTTGCCAAACTCTTTGCAGACCCCCGTGCAAGCTTTAGAACAAGATTTTGGATGTTTTCTTTCCTGGCAGAGTTTCTCCTTGCAAGATATGGTGGAAAAGCTTTTTGCTGAGTGTAGAGCGGCAAGACACGCAGAAGACGCAGATACGCAGCTCTCCGAAGCTAAGTGCCGGTCCCGGGCTTCTTTCGGCACAAACCGCTCTCAGGAGCTCCCTGCGCTCGCCACAATGCTCTGTGTGCGAAGAAGCCGCTTCTTCGCCTCCGGGAGAATCGGCGAGCGGCAGCTTCCCAAAGGCGAAGATGCAAGCTGCAGCACACAGGCACAGTGTGGGCAGCATTCAGACTTAGAGAAAACAGTACTTTACCACTCTCCTGCCTTTTCCATGGTTATTCTATTGGAAAAGAACGAGTTTTGGACAACTACCTTTCATTCTTGCCAAACTCTTTGCAGACCCCCGTGCAAGCTTTAGAACAAGATTTTGGATGTTTTCTTTCCTGGCAGAGTTTCTCCTTGCAAGATATGGTGGAAAAGCTTTTGGCTGAGTGTAGAGCGGCAAGACACGCAGAAGACGCGGATACGCAGCTCTCCGAAGCTAAGTGCCGGTCCCGGGCTTCTTTCGGCACAAACCGCTCTCAGGAGCTCCCTGCGCTCGCCACAATGCTCTGTGTGCGAAGAAGCCGCTTCTTCGCCTCCGGGAGAATCGGCGAGCGGCAGCTTCCCAAAGGCGAAGATGCAAGCTGCAGCACACAGGCACAGTGTGGGCAGCATTCAGACTTAGAGAAAACAGTACTTTACCACTCTCCTGCCTTTTCCATGGTTATTCTATTGGAAAAGAACGAGTTTTGGACAACTACCTTTCATTCTTGCCAAACTCTTTGCAGACCCCCGTGCAAGCTTTAGAACAAGATTTTGGATGTTTTCTTTCCTGGCAGAGTTTCTCCTTGCAAGATATGGTGGAAAAGCTTTTGGCTGAGTGTAGAGCGGCAAGACACGCAGAAGACGCAGATACGCAGCTCTCCGAAGCTAAGTGCCGGTCCCGGGCTTCTTTCGGCACAAACCGCTCTCAGGAGCTCCCTGCGCTCGCCACAATGCTCTGTGTGCGAAGAAGCCGCTTCTTCGCCTGCGGGAGAATCGGCGAGCGGCAGCTTCCCAAAGGCGAAGATGCAAGCTGCAGCACACAGGCACAGTGTGGGCAGCCTTCAGACTTAGAGAAAACAGTACTTTACCACTCTCCTGCCTTTTCCATGGTTATTCTATTGGAAAAGAACGAGTTTTGGACAACTACCTTTCATTCTTGCCAAACTCTTTGCAGACCCCCGTGCAAGCTTTAGAACAAGATTTTGGATGTTTTCTTTCCTGGCAGAGTTTCTCCTTGCAAGATATGGTGGAAAAGCTTTTTGCTGAGTGTAGAGCGGCAAGACACGCAGAAGACGCAGATACGCAGCTCTCCGAAGCTAAGTGCCGGTCCCGGGCTTCTTTCGGCACAAACCGCTCTCAGGAGCTCCCTGCGCTCGCCACAATGCTCTGTGTGCGAAGAAGCCGCTTCTTCGCCTGCGGGAGAATCGGCGAGCGGCAGCTTCCCAAAGGCGAAGATGCAAGCTGCAGCACACAGGCACAGTGTGGGCAGCCTTCAGACTTAGAGAAAACAGTACTTTACCACTCTCCTGCCTTTTCCATGGTTATTCTATTGGAAAAGAACGAGTTTTGGACAACTACCTTTCATTCTTGCCAAACTCTTTGCAGACCCCCGTGCAAGCTTTAGAACAAGATTTTGGATGTTTTCTTTCCTGGCAGAGTTTCTCCTTGCAAGATATGGTGGAAAAGCTTTTTGCTGAGTGTAGAGCGGCAAGACACGCAGAAGACGCAGATACGCAGCTCTCCGAAGCTAAGTGCCGGTCCCGGGCTTCTTTCGGCACAAACCGCTCTCAGGAGCTCCCTGCGCTCGCCACAATGCTCTGTGTGCGAAGAAGCCGCTTCTTCGCCTCCGGGAGAATCGGCGAGCGGCAGCTTCCCAAAGGCGAAGATGCAAGCTGCAGCAAACAGGCACAGTGTGGGCAGCATTCAGACTTAGAGAAAACAGTACTTTACCACTCTCCTGCCTTTTCCATGGTTATTCTATTGGAAAAGAACGAGTTTTGGACAACTACCTTTCATTCTTGCCAAACTCTTTGCAGACCTCCGTGCAAGCTTTAGAACAAGATTTTGGATGTTTTCTTTCCTGGCAGAGTTTCTTCTTGCAAGATATGGTGGAAAAGCTTTTTGCTGAGTGTAGAGCGGCAAGACACGCAGAAGACGCAGATACGCAGCTCTCCGAAGCTAAGTGCCGGTCCCGGGCTTCTTTCGGCACAAACCGCTCTCAGGAGCTCCCTGCGCTCGCCACAATGCTCTGTGTGCGAAGAAGCCGCTTCTTCGCCTCCGGGAGAATCGGCGAGCGGCAGCTTCCCAAAGGCGAAGATGCAAGCTGCAGCACACAGGCACAGTGTGGGCAGCCTTCAGACTTAGAGAAAACAGTACTTTACCACTCTCCTGCCTTTTCCATGGTTATTCTATTGGAAAAGAACGAGTTTTGGACAACTACCTTTCATTCTTGCCAAACTCTTTGCAGACCCCCGTGCAAGCTTTAGAACAAGATTTTGGATGTTTTCTTTCCTGGCAGAGTTTCTCCTTGCAAGATATGGTGGAAAAGCTTTTGGCTGAGTGTAGAGCGGCAAGACACGCAGAAGACGCGGATACGCAGCTCTCCGAAGCTAAGTGCCGGTCCCGGGCTTCTTTCGGCACAAACCGCTCTCAGGAGCTCCCTGCGCTCGCCACAATGCTCTGTGTGCGAAGAAGCCGCTTCTTCGCCTCCGGGAGAATCGGCGAGCGGCAGCTTCCCAAAGGCGAAGATGCAAGCTGCAGCACACAGGCACAGTGTGGGCAGCATTCAGACTTAGAGAAAACAGTACTTTACCACTCTCCTGCCTTTTCCATGGTTATTCTATTGGAAAAGAACGAGTTTTGGACAACTACCTTTCATTCTTGCCAAACTCTTTGCAGACCCCCGTGCAAGCTTTAGAACAAGATTTTGGATGTTTTCTTTCCTGGCAGAGTTTCTCCTTGCAAGATATGGTGGAAAAGCTTTTTGCTGAGTGTAGAGCGGCAAGACACGCAGAAGACGCAGATACGCAGCTCTCCGAAGCTAAGTGCCGGTCCCGGGCTTCTTTCGGCACAAACCGCTCTCAGGAGCTCCCTGCGCTCGCCACAATGCTCTGTGTGCGAAGAAGCCGCTTCTTCGCCTGCGGGAGAATCGGCGAGCGGCAGCTTCCCAAAGGCGAAGATGCAAGCTGCAGCACACAGGCACAGTGTGGGCAGCCTTCAGACTTAGAGAAAACAGTACTTTACCACTCTCCTGCCTTTTCCATGGTTATTCTATTGGAAAAGAACGAGTTTTGGACAACTACCTTTCATTCTTGCCAAACTCTTTGCAGACCCCCGTGCAAGCTTTAGAACAAGATTTTGGATGTTTTCTTTCCTGGCAGAGTTTCTCCTTGCAAGATATGGTGGAAAAGCTTTTTGCTGAGTGTAGAGCGGCAAGACACGCAGAAGACGCAGATACGCAGCTCTCCGAAGCTAAGTGCCGGTCCCGGGCTTCTTTCGGCACAAACCGCTCTCAGGAGCTCCCTGCGCTCGCCACAATGCTCTGTGTGCGAAGAAGCCGCTTCTTCGCCTGCGGGAGAATCGGCGAGCGGCAGCTTCCCAAAGGCGAAGATGCAAGCTGCAGCACACAGGCACAGTGTGGGCAGCCTTCAGACTTAGAGAAAACAGTACTTTACCACTCTCCTGCCTTTTCCATGGTTATTCTATTGGAAAAGAACGAGTTTTGGACAACTACCTTTCATTCTTGCCAAACTCTTTGCAGACCCCCGTGCAAGCTTTAGAACAAGATTTTGGATGTTTTCTTTCCTGGCAGAGTTTCTCCTTGCAAGATATGGTGGAAAAGCTTTTGGCTGAGTGTAGAGCGGCAAGACACGCAGAAGACGCAGATACGCAGCTCTCCGAAGCTAAGTGCCGGTCCCGGGCTTCTTTCGGCACAAACCGCTCTCAGGAGCTCCCTGCGCTCGCCACAATGCTCTGTGTGCGAAGAAGCCGCTTCTTCGCCTCCGGGAGAATCGGCGAGCGGCAGCTTCCCAAAGGCGAAGATGCAAGCTGCAGCAAACAGGCACAGTGTGGGCAGCATTCAGACTTAGAGAAAACAGTACTTTACCACTCTCCTGCCTTTTCCATGGTTATTCTATTGGAAAAGAACGAGTTTTGGACAACTACCTTTCATTCTTGCCAAACTCTTTGCAGACCCCCGTGCAAGCTTTAGAACAAGATTTTGGATGTTTTCTTTCCTGGCAGAGTTTCTCCTTGCAAGATATGGTGGAAAAGCTTTTTGCTGAGTGTAGAGCGGCAAGACACGCAGAAGACGCAGATACGCAGCTCTCCGAAGCTAAGTGCCGGTCCCGGGCTTCTTTCGGCACAAACCGCTCTCAGGAGCTCCCTGCGCTCGCCACAATGCTCTGTGTGCCAAGAAGCCGCTTCTTCGCCTCCGGGAGAATCGGCGAGCGGCAGCTTCCCAAAGGCGAAGATGCAAGCTGCAGCACACAGGCACAGTGTGGGCAGCCTTCAGACTTAGAGAAAACAGTACTTTACCACTCTCCTGCCTTTTCCATGGTTATTCTATTGGAAAAGAACGAGTTTTGGACAACTACCTTTCATTCTTGCCAAACTCTTTGCAGACCCCCGTGCAAGCTTTAGAACAAGATTTTGGATGTTTTCTTTCCTGGCAGAGTTTCTCCTTGCAAGATATGGTGGAAAAGCTTTTTGCTGAGTGTAGAGCGGCAAGACACGCAGAAGACGCAGATACGCAGCTCTCCGAAGCTAAGTGCCGGTCCCGGGCTTCTTTCGGCACAAACCGCTCTCAGGAGCTCCCTGCGCTCGCCACAATGCTCTGTGTGCGAAGAAGCCGCTTCTTCGCCTCCGGGAGAATCGGCGAGCGGCAGCTTCCCAAAGGCGAAGATGCAAGCTGCGGCACACAGGCACAGTGTGGGCAGCCTTCCAGACTTAGAGAAAACAGTACTTTACCACTCTCCTGCCTTTTCCATGGTTATTCTATTGGAAAAGAATGAGTTTTGGACAACTACCTTTCATTCTTGCCAAACTCTTTGCAGACCTCCGTGCAAGCTTTAGAACAAGATTTTGGATGTTTTCTTTCCTGGCAGAGTTTCTCCTTGCAAGATATGCTGGAAAAGCTTTTTGCTGAGTGTAGAGCGGCAAGACACGCAGAAGACGCAGATACGCAGCTCTCCGAAGCTAAGTGCCGGTCCCGGGCTTCTTTCGGCACAAACCGCTCTCAGGAGCTCCCTGCGCTCGCCACAATGCTCTGTGTGCGAAGAAGCCGCTTCTTCGCCTCCGGGAGAATCGGCGAGCGGCAGCTTCCCAAAGGCGAAGATGCAAGCTGCAGCACACCGGCACAGTGTGGGCAGCATTCAGACTTAGAGAAAACAGTACTTTACCACTCTCCTGCCTTTTCCATGGTTATTCTATTGGAAAAGAACGAGTTTTGGACAACTACCTTTCATTCTTGCCAAACTCTTTGCAGACCCCCGTGCAAGCTTTAGAACAAGATTTTGGATGTTTTCTTTCCTGGCAGAGTTTCTCCTTGCAAGATATGCTGGAAAAGCTTTTTGCTGAGTGTAGAGCGGCAAGACACGCAGAAGACGCAGATACGCAGCTCTCCGAAGCTAAGTGCCGGTCCCGGGCTTCTTTCGGCACAAACCGCTCTCAGGAGCTCCCTGCGCTCGCCACAATGCTCTGTGTGCGAAGAAGCCGCTTCTTCGCCTCCGGGAGGATCGACGAGCGGCAGCTTCCCAAAGGCGAAGATGCAAGCTGCAGCACACAGGCACAGTGTGGGCAGCATTCAGACTTAGAGAAAACAGTACTTTACCACTCTCCTGCCTTTTCCATGGTTATTCTATTGGAAAAGAACGAGTTTTGGACAACTACCTTTCATTCTTGCCAAACTCTTTGCAGACCCCCGTGCAAGCTTTAGAACAAGATTTTGGATGTTTTCTTTCCTGGCAGAGTTTCTCCTTGCAAGATATGGTGGAAAAGCTTTTTGCTGAGTGTAGAGCGGCAAGACACGCAGAAGACGCAGATACGCAGCTCTCCGAAGCTAAGTGCCGGTCCCGGGCTTCTTTCGGCACAAACCGCTCTCAGGAGCTCCCTGCGCTCGCCACAATGCTCTGTGTGTGAAGAAGCCGCTTCTTCGCCTCCGGGAGGATCGACGAGCGGCAGCTTCCCAAAGGCGAAGATGCAAGCTGCAGCACACAGGCACAGTGTGGGCAGCATTCAGACTTAGAGAAAACAGTACTTTACCACTCTCCTGCCTTTTCCATGGTTATTCTATTGGAAAAGAACGAGTTTTGGACAACTACCTTTCATTCTTGCCAACCTCTTTGCAGACCCCCGTGCAAGCTTTAGAACAAGATTTTGGATGTTTTCTTTCCTGGCAGAGTTTCTCCTTGCAAGATATGGTGGAAAAGCTTTTTGCTGAGTGTAGAGCGGCAAGACACGCAGAAGACGCAGATACGCAGCTCTCCGAAGCTAAGTGCCGGTCCCGGGCTTCTTTCGGCACAAACCGCTCTCAGGAGCTCCCTGCGCTCGCCACAATGCTCTGTGTGCGAAGAAGCCGCTTCTTCGCCTCCGGGAGAATCGGCGAGCGGCAGCTTCCCAAAGGCGAAGATGCAAGCTGCAGCACACAGGCACAGTGTGGGCAGCATTCAGACTTAGAGAAAACAGTACTTTACCACTCTCCTGCCTTTTCCATGGTTATTCTATTGGAAAAGAACGAGTTTTGGACAACTACCTTTCATTCTTGCCAAACTCTTTGCAGACCCCCGTGCAAGCTTTAGAACAAGATTTTGGATGTTTTCTTTCCTGGCAGAGTTTCTCCTTGCAAGATATGCTGGAAAAGCTTTTTGCTGAGTGTAGAGCGGCAAGACACGCAGAAGACGCAGATACGCAGCTCTCCGAAGCTAAGTGCCGGTCCCGGGCTTCTTTCGGCACAAACCGCTCTCAGGAGCTCCCTGCGCTCGCCACAATGCTCTGTGTGCGAAGAAGCCGCTTCTTCGCCTCCGGGAGGATCGACGAGCGGCAGCTTCCCAAAGGCGAAGATGCAAGCTGCAGCACACAGGCACAGTGTGGGCAGCATTCAGACTTAGAGAAAACAGTACTTTACCACTCTCCTGCCTTTTCCATGGTTATTCTATTGGAAAAGAACGAGTTTTGGACAACTACCTTTCATTCTTGCCAAACTCTTTGCAGACCCCCGTGCAAGCTTTAGAACAAGATTTTGGATGTTTTCTTTCCTGGCAGAGTTTCTCCTTGCAAGATATGCTGGAAAAGCTTTTTGCTGAGTGTAGAGCGGCAAGACACGCAGAAGACGCAGATATGCAGCTCTCCGAAGCTAAGTGCCGGTCCCGGGCTTCTTTCGGCACAAACCGCTCTCAGGAGCTCCCTGCGCTCGCCACAATGCTCTGTGTGCGAAGAAGCCGCTTCTTCGCCTCCGGGAGAATCGGCGAGCGGCAGCTTCCCAAAGGCGAAGATGCAAGCTGCAGCACACAGGCACAGTGTGGGCAGCATTCAGACTTAGAGAAAACAGTACTTTACCACTCTCCTGCCTTTTCCATGGTTATTCTATTGGAAAAGAACGAGTTTTGGACAACTACTTTTCATTCTTGCCAAACTCTTTGCAGACCCCCGTGCAAGCTTTAGAACAAGATTTTGGATGTTTTCTTTCCTGGCAGAGTTTCTCCTTGCAAGATATGCTGGAAAAGCTTTTTGCTGAGTGTAGAGCGGCAAGACACGCAGAAGACGCAGATACGCAGCTCTCCGAAGCTAAGTGCCGGTCCCGGGCTTCTTTCGGCACAAACCGCTCTCAGGAGCTCCCTGCGCTCGCCACAATGCTCTGTGTGCGAAGAAGCCGCTTCTTCGCCTCCGGGAGAATCGGCGAGCGGCAGCTTCCCAAAGGCGAAGATGCAAGCTGCAGCACACAGGCACAGTGTGGGCAGCATTCAGACTTAGAGAAAACAGTACTTTACCACTCTCCTGCCTTTTCCATGGTTATTCTATTGGAAAAGAACGAGTTTTGGACAACTACCTTTCATTCTTGCCAAACTCTTTGCAGACCCCCGTGCAAGCTTTAGAACAAGATTTTGGATGTTTTCTTTCCTGGCAGAGTTTCTCCTTGCAAGATATGGTGGAAAAGCTTTTTGCTGAGTGTAGAGCGGCAAGACACGCAGAAGACGCAGATACGCAGCTCTCCGAAGCTAAGTGCCGGTCCCGGGCTTCTTTCGGCACAAACCGCTCTCAGGAGCTCCCTGCGCTCGCCACAATGCTCTGTGTGCGAAGAAGCCGCTTCTTCGCCTCCGGGAGAATCGGCGAGCGGCAGCTTCCCAAAGGCGAAGATGCAAGCTGCAGCACACAGGCACAGTGTGGGCAGCATTCAGACTTAGAGAAAACAGTACTTTACCACTCTCCTGCCTTTTCCATGGTTATTATAGTGGAAAAGAACGAGTTTTGGACAACTACCTTTCATTCTTGCCAAACTCTTTGCAGACCCCCGTGCAAGCTTTAGAACAAGATTTTGGATGTTTTCTTTCCTGGCAGAGTTTCTCCTTGCAAGATATGGTGGAAAAGCTTTTTGCTGAGTGTAGAGCGGCAAGACACGCAGAAGACGCAGATACGCAGCTCTCCGAAGCTAAGTGCCGGTCCCGGGCTTCTTTCGGCACAAACCGCTCTCAGGAGCTCCCTGCGCTCGCCACAATGCTCTGTGTGCGAAGAAGCCGCTTCTTCGCCTCCGGGAGAATCGGCGAGCGGCAGCTTCCCAAAGGCGAAGATGCAAGCTGCAGCACACAGGCACAGTGTGGGCAGCATTCAGACTTAGAGAAAACAGTACTTTACCACTCTCCTGCCTTTTCCATGGTTATTCTATTGGAAAAGAACGAGTTTTGGACAACTACCTTTCATTCTTGCCAAACTCTTTGCAGACCCCCGTGCAAGCTTTAGAACAAGATTTTGGATGTTTTCTTTCCTGGCAGAGTTTCTCCTTGCAAGATATGCTGGAAAAGCTTTTTGCTGAGTGTAGAGCGGCAAGACACGCAGAAGACGCAGATACGCAGCTCTCCGAAGCTAAGTGCCGGTCCCGGGCTTCTTTCGGCACAAACCGCTCTCAGGAGCTCCCTGCGCTCGCCACAATGCTCTGTGTGCGAAGAAGCCGCTTCTTCGCCTCCGGGAGAATCGGCGAGCGGCAGCTTCCCAAAGGCGAAGATGCAAGCTGCAGCACACAGGCACAGTGTGGGCAGCATTCAGACTTAGAGAAAACAGTACTTTACCACTCTCCTGCCTTTTCCATGGTTATTCTATTGGAAAAGAACGAGTTTTGGACAACTACCTTTCATTCTTGCCAAACTCTTTGCAGACCCCCGTGCAAGCTTTAGAACAAGATTTTGGATGTTTTCTTTCCTGGCAGAGTTTCTCCTTGCAAGATATGCTGGAAAAGCTTTTTGCTGAGTGTAGAGCGGCAAGACACGCAGAAGACGCAGATACGCAGCTCTCCGAAGCTAAGTGCCGGTCCCGGGCTTCTTTCGGCACAAACCGCTCTCAGGAGCTCCCTGCGCTCGCCACAATGCTCTGTGTGCGAAGAAGCCGCTTCTTCGCCTCCGGGAGAATCGGCGAGCGGCAGCTTCCCAAAGGCGAAGATGCAAGCTGCAGCACACAGGCACAGTGTGGGCAGCATTCAGACTTAGAGAAAACAGTACTTTACCACTCTCCTGCCTTTTCCATGGTTATTCTATTGGAAAAGAACGAGTTTTGGACAACTACCTTTCATTCTTGCCAAACTCTTTGCAGACCCCCGTGCAAGCTTTAGAACAAGATTTTGGATGTTTTCTTTCCTGGCAGAGTTTCTCCTTGCAAGATATGCTGGAAAAGCTTTTTGCTGAGTGTAGAGCGGCAAGACACGCAGAAGACGCAGATACGCAGCTCTCCGAAGCTAAGTGCCGGTCCCGGGCTTCTTTCGGCACAAACCGCTCTCAGGAGCTCCCTGCGCTCGCCACAATGCTCTGTGTGCGAAGAAGCCGCTTCTTCGCCTCCGGGAGAATCGGCGAGCGGCAGCTTCCCAAAGGCGAAGATGCAAGCTGCAGCACACAGGCACAGTGTGGGCAGCATTCAGACTTAGAGAAAACAGTACTTTACCACTCTCCTGCCTTTTCCATGGTTATTCTATTGGAAAAGAACGAGTTTTGGACAACTACCTTTCATTCTTGCCAAACTCTTTGCAGACCCCCGTGCAAGCTTTAGAACAAGATTTTGGATGTTTTCTTTCCTGGCAGAGTTTCTCCTTGAAAGATATGCTGGAAAAGCTTTTTGCTGAGTGTAGAGCGGCAAGACACGCAGAAGACGCAGATACGCAGCTCTCCGAAGCTAAGTGCCGGTCCCGGGCTTCTTTCGGCACAAACCGCTCTCAGCAGCTCCCTGCGCTCGCCACAATGCTCTGTGTGCGAAGAAGCCGCTTCTTCGCCTCCGGGAGAATCGGCGAGCGGCAGCTTCCCAAAGGCGAAGATGCAAGCTGCAGCACACAGGCACAGTGTGGGCAGCATTCAGACTTAGAGAAAACAGTACTTTACCACTCTCCTGCCTTTTCCATGGTTATTCTATTGGAAAAGAACGAGTTTTGGACAACTACCTTTCATTCTTGCCAAACTCTTTGCAGACCCCCGTGCAAGCTTTAGAACAAGATTTTGGATGTTTTCTTTCCTGGCAGAGTTTCTCCTTGCAAGATATGCTGGAAAAGCTTTTTGCTGAGTGTAAAGCAGCAAGACACGCAGAAGACGCAGATACGCAGCTCTCCGAAGCTAAGTGCCGGTCCCGGGCTTCTTTCGGCACAAACCGCTCTCAGGAGCTCCCTGCGCTCGCCACAATGCTCTGTGTGCGAAGAAGCCGCTTCTTCGCCTCCGGGAGAATCGGCGAGCGGCAGCTTCCCAAAGGCGAAGATGCAAGCTGCAGCACACAGGCACAGTGTGGGCAGCATTCAGACTTAGAGAAAACAGTACTTTACCACTCTCCTGCCTTTTCCATGGTTATTCTATTGGAAAAGAACGAGTTTTGGACAACTACCTTTCATTCTTGCCAAACTCTTTGCAGACCCCCGTGCAAGCTTTAGAACAAGATTTTGGATGTTTTCTTTCCTGGCAGAGTTTCTCCTTGCAAGATATGGTGGAAAAGCTTTTTGCTGAGTGTAGAGCGGCAAGACACGCAGAAGACGCAGATACGCAGCTCTCCGAAGCTAAGTGCCGGTCCCGGGCTTCTTTCGGCACAAACCGCTCTCAGGAGCTCCCTGCGCTCGCCACAATGCTCTGTGTGCGAAGAAGCCGCTTCTTCGCCTCCGGGAGAATCGGCGAGCGGCAGCTTCCCAAAGGCGAAGATGCAAGCTGCAGCACACAGGCACAGTGTGGGCAGCATTCAGACTTAGAGAAAACAGTACTTTACCACTCTCCTGCCTTTTCCATGGTTATTCTATTGGAAAAGAACGAGTTTTGGACAACTACCTTTCATTCTTGCCAAACTCTTTGCAGACCCCCGTGCAAGCTTTAGAACAAGATTTTGGATGTTTTCTTTCCTGGCAGAGTTTCTCCTTGCAAGATATGGTGGAAAAGCTTTTTGCTGAGTGTAGAGCGGCAAGACACGCAGAAGACGCAGATACGCAGCTCTCCGAAGCTAAGTGCCGGTCCCGGGCTTCTTTCGGCACAAACCGCTCTCAGGAGCTCCCTGCGCTCGCCACAATGCTCTGTGTGCGAAGAAGCCGCTTCTTCGCCTCCGGGAGAATCGGCGAGCGGCAGCTTCCCAAAGGCGAAGATGCAAGCTGCAGCACACAGGCACAGTGTGGGCAGCATTCAGACTTAGAGAAAACAGTACTTTACCACTCTCCTGCCTTTTCCATGGTTATTCTATTGGAAAAGAACGAGTTTTGGACAACTACCTTTCATTCTTGCCAAACTCTTTGCAGACCCCCGTGCAAGCTTTAGAACAAGATTTTGGATGTTTTCTTTCCTGGCAGAGTTTCTCCTTGCAAGATATGGTGGAAAAGCTTTTTGCTGAGTGTAGAGCGGCAAGACACGCAGAAGACGCAGATACGCAGCTCTCCGAAGCTAAGTGCCGGTCCCGGGCTTCTTTCGGCACAAACCGCTCTCAGGAGCTCCCTGCGCTCGCCACAATGCTCTGTGTGCGAAGCAGCCGCTTCTTCGCCTCCGGGAGAATCGGCGAGCGGCAGCTTCCCAAAGGCGAAGATGCAAGCTGCAGCACACAGGCACAGTGTGGGCAGCATTCAGACTTAGAGAAAACAGTACTTTACCACTCTCCTGCCTTTTCCATGGTTATTCTATTGGAAAAGAACGAGTTTTGGACAACTACCTTTCATTCTTGCCAAACTCTTTGCAGACCCCCGTGCAAGCTTTAGAACAAGATTTTGGATGTTTTCTTTCCTGGCAGAGTTTCTCCTTGCAAGATATGGTGGAAAAGCTTTTTGCTGAGTGTAGAGCGGCAAGACACGCAGAAGACGCAGATACGCAGCTCTCCGAAGCTAAGTGCCGGTCCCGGGCTTCTTTCGGCACAAACCGCTCTCAGGAGCTCCCTGCGCTCGCCACAATGCTCTGTGTGCGAAGAAGCCGCTTCTTCGCCTCCGGCAGAATCGGCGAGCGGCAGCTTCCCAAAGGCGAAGATGCAAGCTGCAGCACACAGGCACAGTGTGGGCAGCATTCAGACTTAGAGAAAACAGTACTTTACCACTCTCCTGCCTTTTCCATGGTTATTCTATTGGAAAAGAACGAGTTTTGGACAACTACCTTTCATTCTTGCCAAACTCTTTGCAGACCCCCGTGCAAGCTTTAGAACAAGATTTTGGATGTTTTCTTTCCTGGCAGAGTTTCTCCTTGCAAGATATGGTGGAAAAGCTTTTTGCTGAGTGTAGAGCGGCAAGACACGCAGAAGACGCAGATACGCAGCTCTCCGAAGCTAAGTGCCGGTCCCGGGCTTCTTTCGGCACAAACCGCTCTCAGGAGCTCCCTGCGCTCGCCACAATGCTCTGTGTGCGAAGAAGCCGCTTCTTCGCCTCCGGGAGGATCGACGAGCGGCAGCTTCCCAAAGGCGAAGATGCAAGCTGCAGCACACAGGCACAGTGTGGGCAGCATTCAGACTTAGAGAAAACAGTACTTTACCACTCTCCTGCCTTTTCCATGGTTATTCTATTGGAAAAGAACGAGTTTTGGACAACTACCTTTCATTCTTGCCAAACTCTTTGCAGACCCCCGTGCAAGCTTTAGAACAAGATTTTGGATGTTTTCTTTCCTGGCAGAGTTTCTCCTTGCAAGATATGCTGGAAAAGCTTTTTGCTGAGTGTAGAGCGGCAAGACACGCAGAAGACGCCGATACGCAGCTCTCCGAAGCTAAGTGCCGGTCCCGGGCTTCTTTCGGCACAAACCGCTCTCAGGAGCTCCCTGCGCTCGCCACAATGCTCTGTGTGCGAAGAAGCCGCTTCTTCGCCTCCGGGAGAATCGGCGAGCGGCAGCTTCCCAAAGGCGAAGATGCAAGCTGCAGCACACAGGCACAGTGTGGGCAGCATTCAGACTTAGAGAAAACAGTACTTTACCACTCTCCTGCCTTTTCCATGGTTATTCTATTGGAAAAGAACGAGTTTTGGACAACTACCTTTCATTCTTGCCAAACTCTTTGCAGACCCCCGTGCAAGCTTTAGAACAAGATTTTGGATGTTTTCTTTCCTGGCAGAGTTTCTCCTTGCAAGATATGCTGGAAAAGCTTTTTGCTGAGTGTAGAGCGGCAAGACACGCAGAAGACGCAGATACGCAGCTCTCCGAAGCTAAGTGCCGGTCCCGGGCTTCTTTCGGCACAAACCGCTCTCAGGAGCTCCCTGCGCTCGCCACAATGCTCTGTGTGCGAAGAAGCCGCTTCTTCGCCTCCGGGAGAATCGGCGAGCGGCAGCTTCCCAAAGGCGAAGATGCAAGCTGCAGCACACAGGCACAGTGTGGGCAGCATTCAGACTTAGAGAAAACAGTACTTTACCACTCTCCTGCCTTTTCCATGGTTATTCTATTGGAAAAGAACGAGTTTTGGACAACTACCTTTCATTCTTGCCAAACTCTTTGCAGACCCCCGTGCAAGCTTTAGAACAAGATTTTGGATGTTTTCTTTCCTGGCAGAGTTTCTCCTTGCAAGATATGCTGGAAAAGCTTTTTGCTGAGTGTAGAGCGGCAAGACACGCAGAAGACGCAGATACGCAGCTCCCCGAAGCTAAGTGCCGGTCCCGGGCTTCTTTCGGCACAAACCGCTCTCAGGAGCTCCCTGCGCTCGCCACAATGCTCTGTGTGCGAAGAAGCCGCTTCTTCGCCTCCAGGAGAATCGGCGAGCGGCAGCTTCCCAAAGGCGAAGATGCAAGCTGCAGCACACAGGCACAGTGTGGGCAGCATTCAGACTTAGAGAAAACAGTACTTTACCACTCTCCTGCCTTTTCCATGGTTATTCTATTGGAAAAGAACGAGTTTTGGACAACTACCTTTCATTCTTGCCAAACTCTTTGCAGACCCCCGTGCAAGCTTTAGAACAAGATTTTGGATGTTTTCTTTCCTGGCAGAGTTTCTCCTTGAAAGATATGGTGGAAAAGCTTTTTGCTGAGTGTAGAGCGGCAAGACACGCAGAAGACGCAGATACGCAGCTCTCCGAAGCTAAGTGCCGGTCCCGGGCTTCTTTCGGCACAAACCGCTCTCAGGAGCTCCCTGCGCTCGCCACAATGCTCTGTGTGCGAAGAAGCCGCTTCTTCGCCTCCGGGAGAATCGGCGAGCGGCAGCTTCCCAAAGGCGAAGATGCAAGCTGCAGCACACAGGCACAGTGTGGGCAGCATTCAGACTTAGAGAAAACAGTACTTTACCACTCTCCTGCCTTTTCCATGGTTATTCTATTGGAAAAGAACGAGTTTTGGACAACTACTTTTCATTCTTGCCAAACTCTTTGCAGACCCCCGTGCAAGCTTTAGAACAAGATTTTGGATGTTTTCTTTCCTGGCAGAGTTTCTCCTTGCAAGATATGCTGGAAAAGCTTTTTGCTGAGTGTAAAGCAGCAAGACACGCAGAAGACGCAGATACGCAGCTCTCCGAAGCTAAGTGCCGGTCCCGGGCTTCTTTCGGCACAAACCGCTCTCAGGAGCTCCCTGCGCTCGCCACAATGCTCTGTGTGCGAAGAAGCCGCTTCTTCGCCTCCGGGAGAATCGGCGAGCGGCAGCTTCCCAAAGGCGAAGATGCAAGCTGCAGCACACAGGCACAGTGTGGGCAGCATTCAGACTTAGAGAAAACAGTACTTTACCACTCTCCTGCCTTTTCCATGGTTATTCTATTGGAAAAGAACGAGTTTTGGACAACTACCTTTCATTCTTGCCAAACTCTTTGCAGACCCCCGTGCAAGCTTTAGAACAAGATTTTGGATGTTTTCTTTCCTGGCAGAGTTTCTCCTTGCAAGATATGGTGGAAAAGCTTTTTGCTGAGTGTAGAGCGGCAAGACACGCAGAAGACGCAGATACGCAGCTCTCCGAAGCTAAGTGCCGGTCCCGGGCTTCTTTCGGCACAAACCGCTCTCAGGAGCTCCCTGCGCTCGCCACAATGCTCTGTGTGCGAAGAAGCCGCTTCTTCGCCTGCGGGAGAATCGGCGAGCGGCAGCTTCCCAAAGGCGAAGATGCAAGCTGCAGCACACAGGCACAGTGTGGGCAGCATTCAGACTTAGAGAAAACAGTACTTTACCACTCTCCTGCCTTTTCCATGGTTATTCTATTGGAAAAGAACGAGTTTTGGACAACTACCTTTCATTCTTGCCAAACTCTTTGCAGACCCCCGTGCAAGCTTTAGAACAAGATTTTGGATGTTTTCTTTCCTGGCAGAGTTTCTCCTTGCAAGATATGCTGGAAAAGCTTTTTGCTGAGTGTAGAGCGGCAAGACACGCAGAAGACGCAGATACGCAGCTCTCCGAAGCTAAGTGCCGGTCCCGGGCTTCTTTCGGCACAAACCGCTCTCAGGAGCTCCCTGCGCTCGCCACAATGCTCTGTGTGCGAAGAAGCCGCTTCTTCGCCTCCGGGAGAATCGGCGAGCGGCAGCTTCCCAAAGGCGAAGATGCAAGCTGCAGCACACAGGCACAGTGTGGGCAGCATTCAGACTTAGAGAAAACAGTACTTTACCACTCTCCTGCCTTTTCCATGGTTATTCTAGTGGAAAAGAACGAGTTTTGGACAACTACCTTTCATTCTTGCCAAACTCTTTGCAGACCCCCGTGCAAGCTTTAGAACAAGATTTTGGATGTTTTCTTTCCTGGCAGAGTTTCTCCTTGCAAGATATGCTGGAAAAGCTTTTTGCTGAGTGTAGAGCGGCAAGACACGCAGAAGACGCAGATACGCAGCTCTCCGAAGCTAAGTGCCGGTCCCGGGCTTCTTTCGGCACAAACCGCTCTCAGGAGCTCCCTGCGCTCGCCACAATGCTCTGTGTGCGAAGAAGCCGCTTCTTCGCCTCCGGGAGAATCGGCGAGCGGCAGCTTCCCAAAGGCGAAGATGCAAGCTGCAGCACACAGGCACAGTGTGGGCAGCATTCAGACTTAGAGAAAACAGTACTTTACCACTCTCCTGCCTTTTCCATGGTTATTCTATTGGAAAAGAACGAGTTTTGGACAACTACTTTTCATTCTTGCCAAACTCTTTGCAGACCCCCGTGCAAGCTTTAGAACAAGATTTTGGATGTTTTCTTTCCTGGCAGAGTTTCTCCTTGCAAGATATGCTGGAAAAGCTTTTTGCTGAGTGTAAAGCAGCAAGACACGCAGAAGACGCAGATACGCAGCTCTCCGAAGCTAAGTGCCGGTCCCGGGCTTCTTTCGGCACAAACCGCTCTCAGGAGCTCCCTGCGCTCGCCACAATGCTCTGTGTGCGAAGAAGCCGCTTCTTCGCCTCCGGGAGAATCGGCGAGCGGCAGCTTCCCAAAGGCGAAGATGCAAGCTGCAGCACACAGGCACAGTGTGGGCAGCATTCAGACTTAGAGAAAACAGTACTTTACCACTCTCCTGCCTTTTCCATGGTTATTCTATTGGAAAAGAACGAGTTTTGGACAACTACCTTTCATTCTTGCCAAACTCTTTGCAGACCCCCGTGCAAGCTTTAGAACAAGATTTTGGATGTTTTCTTTCCTGGCAGAGTTTCTCCTTGCAAGATATGGTGGAAAAGCTTTTTGCTGAGTGTAGAGCGGCAAGACACGCAGAAGACGCAGATACGCAGCTCTCCGAAGCTAAGTGCCGGTCCCGGGCTTCTTTCGGCACAAACCGCTCTCAGGAGCTCCCTGCGCTCGCCACAATGCTCTGTGTGCAAAGAAGCCGCTTCTTCGCCTGCGGGAGAATCGGCGAGCGGCAGCTTCCCAAAGGCGAAGATGCAAGCTGCAGCACACAGGCACAGTGTGGGCAGCATTCAGACTTAGAGAAAACAGTACTTTACCACTCTCCTGCCTTTTCCATGGTTATTCTATTGGAAAAGAACGAGTTTTGGACAACTACCTTTCATTCTTGCCAAACTCTTTGCAGACCCCCGTGCAAGCTTTAGAACAAGATTTTGGATGTTTTCTTTCCTGGCAGAGTTTCTCCTTGCAAGATATGGTGGAAAAGCTTTTTGCTGAGTGTAGAGCGGCAAGACACGCAGAAGACGCAGATACGCAGCTCTCCGAAGCTAAGTGCCGGTCCCGGGCTTCTTTCGGCACAAACCGCTCTCAGGAGCTCCCTGCGCTCGCCACAATGCTCTGTGTGCGAAGAAGCCGCTTCTTCGCCTCCGGGAGAATCGGCGAGCGGCAGCTTCCCAAAGGCGAAGATGCAAGCTGCCGCACACAGGCACAGTGTGGGCAGCATTCAGACTTAGAGAAAACAGTACTTTACCACTCTCCTGCCTTTTCCATGGTTATTCTATTGGAAAAGAACGAGTTTTGGACAACTACCTTTCATTCTTGCCAAACTCTTTGCAGACCCCCGTGCAAGCTTTAGAACAAGATTTTGGATGTTTTCTTTCCTGGCAGAGTTTCTCCTTGCAAGATATGCTGGAAAAGCTTTTTGCTGAGTGTAGAGCGGCAAGACACGCAGAAGACGCAGATACGCAGCTCTCCGAAGCTAAGTGCCGGTCCCGGGCTTCTTTCGGCACAAACCGCTCTCAGGAGCTCCCTGCGCTCGCCACAATGCTCTGTGTGCGAAGAAGCCGCTTCTTCGCCTCCGGGAGAATCGGCGAGCGGCAGCTTCCCAAAGGCGAAGATGCAAGCTGCAGCACACAGGCACAGTGTGGGCAGCATTCAGACTTAGAGAAAACAGTACTTTACCACTCTCCTGCCTTTTCCATGGTTATTCTATTGGAAAAGAACGAGTTTTGGACAACTACTTTTCATTCTTGCCAAACTCTTTGCAGACCCCCGTGCAAGCTTTAGAACAAGATTTTGGATGTTTTCTTTCCTGGCAGAGTTTCTCCTTGCAAGATATGCTGGAAAAGCTTTTTGCTGAGTGTAGAGCGGCAAGACACGCAGAAGACGCAGATACGCAGCTCTCCGAAGCTAAGTGCCGGTCCCGGGCTTCTTTCGGCACAAACCGCTCTCAGGAGCTCCCTGCGCTCGCCACAATGCTCTGTGTGCGAAGAAGCCGCTTCTTCGCCTCCGGGAGAATCGGCGAGCGGCAGCTTCCCAAAGGCGAAGATGCAAGCTGCAGCACACAGGCACAGTGTGGGCAGCATTCAGACTTAGAGAAAACAGTACTTTACCACTCTCCTGCCTTTTCCATGGTTATTCTATTGGAAAAGAACGAGTTTTGGACAACTACCTTTCATTCTTGCCAAACTCTTTGCAGACCCCCGTGCAAGCTTTAGAACAAGATTTTGGATGTTTTCTTTCCTGGCAGAGTTTCTCCTTGCAAGATATGGTGGAAAAGCTTTTTGCTGAGTGTAGAGCGGCAAGACACGCAGAAGACGCAGATACGCAGCTCTCCGAAGCTAAGTGCCGGTCCTGGGCTTCTTTCGGCACAAACCGCTCTCAGGAGCTCCCTGCGCTCGCCACAATGCTCTGTGTGCGAAGAAGCCGCTTCTTCGCCTCCGGCAGAATCGGCGAGCGGCAGCTTCCCAAAGGCGAAGATGCAAGCTGCAGCACACAGGCACAGTGTGGGCAGCATTCAGACTTAGAGAAAACAGTACTTTACCACTCTCCTGCCTTTTCCATGGTTATTCTATTGGAAAAGAACGAGTTTTGGACAACTACCTTTCATTCTTGCCAAACTCTTTGCAGACCCCCGTGCAAGCTTTAGAACAAGATTTTGGATGTTTTCTTTCCTGGCAGAGTTTCTCCTTGCAAGATATGGTGGAAAAGCTTTTTGCTGAGTGTAGAGCGGCAAGACACGCAGAAGACGCAGATACGCAGCTCTCCGAAGCTAAGTGCCGGTCCCGGGCTTCTTTCGGCACAAACCGCTCTCAGGAGCTCCCTGCGCTCGCCACAATGCTCTGTGTGCGAAGAAGCCGCTTCTTCGCCTCCGGGAGGATCGACGAGCGGCAGCTTCCCAAAGGCGAAGATGCAAGCTGCAGCACACAGGCACAGTGTGGGCAGCATTCAGACTTAGAGAAAACAGTACTTTACCACTCTCCTGCCTTTTCCATGGTTATTCTATTGGAAAAGAACGAGTTTTGGACAACTACCTTTCATTCTTGCCAAACTCTTTGCAGACCCCCGTGCAAGCTTTAGAACAAGATTTTGGATGTTTTCTTTCCTGGCAGAGTTTCTCCTTGCAAGATATGCTGGAAAAGCTTTTTGCTGAGTGTAGAGCGGCAAGACACGCAGAAGACGCAGATACGCAGCTCTCCGAAGCTAAGTGCCGGTCCCGGGCTTCTTTCGGCACAAACCGCTCTCAGGAGCTCCCTGCGCTCGCCACAATGCTCTGTGTGCGAAGAAGCCGCTTCTTCGCCTCCGGGAGAATCGGCGAGCGGCAGCTTCCCAAAGGCGAAGATGCAAGCTGCAGCACACAGGCACAGTGTGGGCAGCATTCAGACTTAGAGAAAACAGTACTTTACCACTCTCCTGCCTTTTCCATGGTTATTCTATTGGAAAAGAACGAGTTTTGGACAACTACCTTTCATTCTTGCCAAACTCTTTGCAGACCCCCGTGCAAGCTTTAGAACAAGATTTTGGATGTTTTCTTTCCTGGCAGAGTTTCTCCTTGCAAGATATGGTGGAAAAGCTTTTTGCTGAGTGTAGAGCGGCAAGACACGCAGAAGACGCAGATACGCAGCTCTCCGAAGCTAAGTGCCGGTCCCGGGCTTCTTTCGGCACAAACCGCTCTCAGGAGCTCCCTGCGCTCGCCACAATGCTCTGTGTGCGAAGAAGCCGCTTCTTCGCCTCCGGGAGAATCGGCGAGCGGCAGCTTCCCAAAGGCGAAGATGCAAGCTTCAGCACACAGGCACAGTGTGGGCAGCATTCAGACTTAGAGAAAACAGTACTTTACCACTCTCCTGCCTTTTCCATGGTTATTCTATTGGAAAAGAACGAGTTTTGGACAACTACCTTTCATTCTTGCCAAACTCTTTGCAGACCCCCGTGCAAGCTTTAGAACAAGATTTTGGATGTTTTCTTTCCTGGCAGAGTTTCTCCTTGCAAGATATGGTGGAAAAGCTTTTGGCTGAGTGTAGAGCGGCAAGACACGCAGAAGACGCAGATACGCAGCTCTCCGAAGCTAAGTGCCGGTCCCGGGCTTCTTTCGGCACAAACCGCTCTCAGGAGCTCCCTGCGCTCGCCACAATGCTCTGTGTGCGAAGAAGCCGCTTCTTCGCCTCCGGGAGAATCGGCGAGCGGCAGCTTCCCAAAGGCGAAGATGCAAGCTGCGGCACACAGGCACAGTGTGGGCAGCCTTCAGACTTAGAGAAAACAGTACTTTACCACTCTCCTGCCTTTTCCATGGTTATTCTATTGGAAAAGAACGAGTTTTGGACAACTACCTTTCATTCTTGCCAAACTCTTTGCAGACCCCCGTGCAAGCTTTAGAACAAGATTTTGGATGTTTTCTTTCCTGGCAGAGTTTCTCCTTGCAAGATATGCTGGAAAAGCTTTTTGCTGAGTGTAGAGCGGCAAGACACGCAGAAGACGCAGATACGCAGCTCTCCGAAGCTAAGTGCCGGTCCCGGGCTTCTTTCGGCACAAACCGCTTTCAGGAGCTCCCTGCGCTCGCCACAATGCTCTGTGTGCGAAGAAGCCGCTTCTTCGCCTCCGGGAGAATCGGCGAGCGGCAGCTTCCCAAAGGCGAAGATGCAAGCTGCAGCACACAGGCACAGTGTGGGCAGCCTTCAGACTTCGAGAAAACAGTACTTTACCACTCTCCTGCCTTTTCCATGGTTATTCTATTGGAAAAGAACGAGTTTTGGACAACTACCTTTCATTCTTGCCAAACTCTTTGCAGACCCCCGTGCAAGCTTTAGAACAAGATTTTGGATGTTTTTTTTCCTGGCAGAGTTTCTCCTTGCAAGATATGGTGGAAAAGCTTTTTGCTGAGTGTAGAGCGGCAAGACACGCAGAAGACGCAGATACGCAGCTCTCCGAAGCTAAGTGCCGGTCCCGGGCTTCTTTCGGCACAAACCGCTCTCAGGAGCTCCCTGCGCTCGCCACAATGCTCTGTGTGCGAAGAAGCCACTTCTTCGCCTCCGGGAGAATCGGCGAGCGGCAGCTTCCCAAAGGCGAAGATGCAAGCTGCAGCACACAGGCACAGTGTGGGCAGCATTCAGACTTAGAGAAAACAGTACTTTACCACTCTCCTGCCTTTTCCATGGTTATTCTATTGGAAAAGAACGAGTTTTGGACAACTACCTTTCATTCTTGCCAAACTCTTTGCAGACCCCCGTGCAAGCTTTAGAACAAGATTTTGGATGTTTTCTTTCCTGGCAGAGTTTCTCCTTGCAAGATATGGTGGAAAAGCTTTTTGCTGAGTGTAGAGCGGCAAGACACGCAGAAGACGCAGATACGCAGCTCTCCGAAGCTAAGTGCCGGTCCCGGGCTTCTTTCGGCACAAACCGCTCTCAGGAGCTCCCTGCGCTCGCCACAATGCTCTGTGTGCGAAGAAGCCGCTTCTTCGCCTCCGGGAGAATCGGCGAGCGGCAGCTTCCCAAAGGCGAAGATGCAAGCTGCAGCACACAGGCACAGTGTGGGCAGCCTTCAGACTTCGAGAAAACAGTACTTTACCACTCTCCTGCCTTTTCCATGGTTATTCTATTGGAAAAGAACGAGTTTTGGACAACTACCTTTCATTCTTGCCAAACTCTTTGCAGACCCCCGTGCAAGCTTTAGAACAAGATTTTGGATGTTTTCTTTCCTGGCAGAGTTTCTCCTTGCAAGATATGGTGGAAAAGCTTTTGGCTGAGTGTAGAGCGGCAAGACACGCAGAAGACGCAGATACGCAGCTCTCCGAAGCT
Organism: Molothrus aeneus; assembly: GCF_037042795.1. Taxonomy (NCBI): domain Eukaryota; kingdom Metazoa; phylum Chordata; class Aves; order Passeriformes; family Icteridae; genus Molothrus; species Molothrus aeneus. The sequence goes on from NW_027098972.1 coordinate 48,140, forward strand.
AAGTGCCGGTCCCGGGCTTCTTTCGGCACAAACCGCTCTCAGGAGCTCCCTGCGCTCGCCACAATGCTCTGTGTGCGAAGAAGCCGCTTCTTCGCCTCCGGGAGAATCGGCGGGCGGCAGCTTCCCAAAGGCGAAGATGCAAGCTGCAGCACACAGGCACAGTGTGGGCAGCCTTCAGACTTAGAGAAAACAGTACTTTAACACTCTCCTGCCTTTTCCATGGTTATTCTATTGGAAAAGAACGAGTTTTGGACAACTACTTTTCATTCTTGCCAAACTCTTTGCAGACCCCCGTGCAAGCTTAAGAACAAGATTTTGGATATTTTCTTTCCTGGCAGAGTTTCTCCTTGCAAGATATGGTGGAAAAGCTTTTGGCTGAGTGTAGAGCGGCAAGACACGCAGAAGACGCAGATACGCAGCTCTCCGAAGCTAAGTGCCGGTCCCGGGCTTCTTTCGGCACAAACCGCTCTCAGGAGCTCCCTGCGCTCGCCACAATGCTCTGTGTGCGAAGAAGCCGCTTCTTCGCCTCCGGGAGAATCGGCGAGCGGCAGCTTCCCAAAGGCGAAGATGCAAGCTGCGGCACACAGGCACAGTGTGGGCAGCCTTCAGACTTAGAGAAAACAGTACTTTACCACTCTCCTGCCTTTTCCATGGTAATTCTATTGGAAAAGAACGAGTTTTGGACAACTACCTTTCATTCTTGCCAAACTCTTTGCAGACCCCCGTGCAAGCTTTAGAACAAGATTTTGGATGTTTTCTTTCCTGGCAGAGTTTCTCCTTGCAAGATATGGTGGAAAAGCTTTTGGCTGAGTGTAGAGCGGCAAGACACGCAGAAGACGCAGATACGCAGCTCTCCGAAGCTAAGTGCCGGTCCCGGGCTTCTTTCGGCACAAACCGCTCTCAGGAGCTCCCTGCGCTCGCCACAATGCTCTGTGTGCGAAGAAGCCGCTTCTTCGCCTCCGGGAGAATCGGCGAGCGGCAGCTTCCCAAAGGCGAAGATGCAAGCTGTAGCACACAGGCACAGTGTGGGCAGCCTTCAGACTTAGAGAAAACAGTACTTTACCACTCTCCTGCCTTTTCCATGGTTATTCTATTGGAAAAGAACGAGTTTTGGACAACTACCTTTCATTCTTGCCAAACTCTTTGCAGACCCCCGTGCTAGCTTAAGAACAAAACTTTGGATGTTTTCTTTCCTGGCAGAGTTTCTCCTTGCAAGATATGGTGGAAAAGCTTTTTGCTGAGTGTAGAGCGGCAAGACACGCAGAAGACGCAGATACGCAGCTCTCCGAAGCTAAGTGCCGGTCCCGGGCTTCTTTCGGCACAAACCGCTTTCAGGAGCTCCCTGCGCTCGCCACAATGCTCTGTGTGCGAAGAAGCCGCTTCTTCGCCTCCGGGAGAATCGGCGAGCGGCAGCTTCCCAAAGGCGAAGATGCAAGCTGCGGCACACAGGCACAGTGTGGGCAGCCTTCAGACTTAGAGAAAACAGTACTTTACCACTCTCCTGCCTTTTCCATGGTTATTCTATTGGAAAAGAACGAGTTTTGGACAACTACCTTTCATTCTTGCCAAACTCTTTGCAGACCCCCGTGCAAGCTTTAGAACAAGATTTTGGATGTTTTCTTTCCTGGCAGAGTTTCTCCTTGCAAGATATGGTGGAAAAGCTTTTTGCTGAGTGTAGAGCGGCAAGACACGCAGAAGACGCAGATACGCAGCTCTCCGAAGCTAAGTGCCGGTCCCGGGCTTCTTTCGGCACAAACCGCTCTCAGGAGCTCCCTGCGCTCGCCACAATGCTCTGTGTGCGAAGAAGCCGCTTCTTCGCCTCCGGGAGAATCGGCGAGCGGCAGCTTCCCAAAGGCGAAGATGCAAGCTGCGGCACACAGGCACAGTGTGGGCAGCCTTCAGACTTAGAGAAAACAGTACTTTACCACTCTCCTGCCTTTTCCATGGTTATTCTATTGGAAAAGAACGAGTTTTGGACAACTACCTTTCATTCTTGCCAAACTCTTTGCAGACCCCCGTGCAAGCTTTAGAACAAGATTTTGGATGTTTTCTTTCCTGGCAGAGTTTCTCCTTGCAAGATATGGTGGAAAAGCTTTTTGCTGAGTGTAGAGCGGCAAGACACGCAGAAGACGCAGATACGCAGCTCTCCGAAGCTAAGTGCCGGTCCCGGGCTTCTTTCGGCACAAACCGCTCTCAGGAGCTCCCTGCGCTCGCCACAATGCTCTGTGTGCGAAGAAGCCGCTTCTTCGCCTGCGGGAGAATCGGCGAGCGGCAGCTTCCCAAAGGCGAAGATGCAAGCTGCGGCACACAGGCACAGTGTGGGCAGCCTTCAGACTTCGAGAAAACAGTACTTTACCACTCTCCTGCCTTTTCCATGGTTATTCTATTGGAAAAGAACGAGTTTTGGACAACTACCTTTCATTCTTGCCAAACTCTTTGCAGACCCCCGTGCAAGCTTTAGAACAAGATTTTGGATGTTTTCTTTCCTGGCAGAGTTTCTCCTTGCAAGATATGCTGGAAAAGCTTTTTGCTGAGTGTAGAGCGGCAAGACACGCAGAAGACGCAGATACGCAGCTCTCCGAAGCTAAGTGCCGGTCCCGGGCTTCTTTCGGCACAAACCGCTCTCAGGAGCTCCCTGCGCTCGCCACAATGCTCTGTGTGCGAAGAAGCCGCTTCTTCGCCTCCAGGAGAATCGGCGGGCGGCAGCTTCCCAAAGGCGAAGATGCAAGCTGCAGCACACAGGCACAGTGTGGGCAGCATTCAGACTTAGAGAAAACAGTACTTTACCACTCTCCTGCCTTTTCCATGGTTATTCTATTGGAAAAGAACGAGTTTTGGACAACTACCTTTCATTCTTGCCAAACTCTTTGCAGACCCCGTGCAAGCATAAAAACAAGATTTTCGATATTTTCTTTCCTGGCAGAGTTTCTCCTTGCAAGATATGGTGGAAAAGCTTGTGGCTGAGTGTAGAGCGGCAAGACACGCAGAAGACGCAGATACGCAGCTCTCCGAAGCTAAGTGCCGGTCCCGGGCTTCTTTCGGCACAAACCGCTCTCAGGAGCTCCCTGCGCTCGCCACAATGCTCTGTGTGCGAAGAAGCCGCTTCTTCGCCTCCGGGAGAATCGGCGAGCGGCAGCTTCCCAAAGGCGAAGATGCAAGCTGCGGCACACAGGCACAGTGTGGGCAGCCTTCAGACTTAGAGAAAACAGTACTTTACCACTCTCCTGCCTTTTCCATGGTTATTCTATTGGAAAAGAACGAGTTTTGGACAACTACTTTTCATTCTTGCCAAACTCTTTGCAGACCCCCGTGCAAGCTTTAGAAGAAGATTTTGGATGTTTTTTTTCCTGGCAGAGTTTCTCCTTGCAAGATATGGTGGAAAAGCTTTTTGCTGAGTGTAGAGCGGCAAGACACGCAGAAGACGCAGATACGCAGCTCTCCGAAGCTAAGTGCCGGTCCCGGGCTTCTTTCGGCACAAACTGCTCTCAGGAGCTCCCTGCGCTCGCCACAATGCTCTGTGTGCGAAGAAGCCGCTTCTTCGCCTCCGGGAGAATCGGCGAGCGGCAGCTTCCCAAAGGCGAAGATGCAAGCTGCAGCACACAGGCACAGTGTGGGCAGCCTTCAGACTTAGAGAAAACAGTACTTTACCACTCTCCTGCCTTTTCCATGGTTATTCTATTGGAAAAGAACGAGTTTTGGACAACCACCTTTCATTCTTGCCAAACTCTTTGCAGACCCCCGTGCAAGCTTTAGAACAAGATTTTGGATGTTTTCTTTCCTGGCAGAGTTTCTCCTTGCAAGATATGGTGGAAAAGCTTTTGGCTGAGTGTAGAGCGGCAAGACACGCAGAAGACGCAGATACGCAGCTCTCCGAAGCTAAGTGCCGGTCCCGGGCTTCTTTCGGCACAAACCGCTCTCAGGAGCTCCCTGCGCTCGCCACAATGCTCTGTGTGCGAAGAAGCCGCTTCTTCGCCTGCGGGAGAATCGGCGAGCGGCAGCTTCCCAAAGGCGAAGATGCAAGCTGCGGCACACAGGCACAGTGTGGGCAGCCTTCAGACTTAGAGAAAACAGTACTTTACCACTCTCCTGCCTTTTCCATGGTTATTCTATTGGAAAAGAACGAGTTTTGGACAACTACCTTTCATTCTTGCCAAACTCTTTGCAGACCCCCGTGCAAGCTTAAGAACAAGATTTTGGATGTTTTCTTTCCTGGCAGAGTTTCTCCTTGCAAGATATGGTGGAAAAGCTTTTGGCTGAGTGTAGAGCGGCAAGACACGCAGAAGACGCAGATACGCAGCTCTCCGAAGCTAAGTGCCGGTCCCGGGCTTCTTTCGGCACAAACCGCTCTCAGGAGCTCCCTGCGCTCGCCACAATGCTCTGTGTGCGAAGAAGCCGCTTCTTCGCCTGCGGGAGAATCGGCGAGCGGCAGCTTCCCAAAGGCGAAGATGCAAGCTGCGGCACACAGGCACAGTGTGGGCAGCCTTCAGACTTAGAGAAAACAGTACTTTACCACTCTCCTGCCTTTTCCATGGTTATTCTATTGGAAAAGAACGAGTTTTGGACAACTACCTTTCATTCTTGCCAAACTCTTTGCAGACCCCCGTGCAAGCTTTAGAACAAGATTTTGGATGTTTTCTTTCCTGGCAGAGTTTCTCCTTGCAAGATATGCTGGAAAAGCTTTTTGCTGAGTGTAGAGCGGCAAGACACGCAGAAGACGCAGATACGCAGCTCTCCAAAGCTAAGTGCCGGTCCCGGGCTTCTTTCGGCACAAACCGCTCTCAGGAGCTCCCTGCGCTCGCCACAATGCTCTGTGTGCGAAGAAGCCGCTTCTTCGCCTCCGGGAGAATCGGCGGGCGGCAGCTTCCCAAAGGCGAAGATGCAAGCTGCAGCACACAGGCACAGTGTGGGCAGCCTTCAGACTTAGAGAAAACAGTACTTTAACACTCTCCTGCCTTTTCCATGGTTATTCTATTGGAAAAGAACGAGTTTTGGACAACTACCTTTCATTCTTGCCAAACTCTTTGCAGACCCCCGTGCAAGCATAAAAACAAGATTTTGGATATTTTCTTTCCTGGCAGAGTTTCTCCTTGCAAGATATGGTGGAAAAGCTTTTGGCTGAGTGTAGAGCGGCAAGACACGCAGAAGACGCAGATACGCAGCTCTCCGAAGCTAAGTGCCGGTCCCGGGCTTCTTTCGGCACAAACCGCTCTCAGGAGCTCCCTGCGCTCGCCACAATGCTCTGTGTGCGAAGAAGCCGCTTCTTCGCCTCCGGGAGAATCGGCGAGCGGCAGCTTCCCAAAGGCGAAGATGCAAGCTGCGGCACACAGGCACAGTGTGGGCAGCATTCAGACTTAGAGAAAACAGTACTTTAACACTCTCCTGCCTTTTCCATGGTTATTCTATTGGAAAAGAACGAGTTTTGGACAACTACCTTTCATTCTTGCCAAACTCTTTGCAGACCCCCGTGCAAGCATAAAAACAAGATTTTGGATATTTTCTTTCCTGGCAGAGTTTCTCCTTGCAAGATATGGTGGAAAAGCTTTTGGCTGAGTGTAGAGCGGCAAGACACGCAGAAGACGCAGATACGCAGCTCTCCGAAGCTAAGTGCCGGTCCCGGGCTTCTTTCGGCACAAACCGCTCTCAGGAGCTCCCTGCGCTCGCCACAATGCTCTGTGTGCGAAGAAGCCGCTTCTTCGCCTCCGGGAGAATCGGCGAGCGGCAGCTTCCCAAAGGCGAAGATGCAAGCTGCAGCACACAGGCACAGTGTGGGCAGCATTCAGACTTAGAGAAAACAGTACTTTACCACTCTCCTGCCTTTTCCATGGTTATTCTATTGGAAAAGAACGAGTTTTGGACAACTACCTTTCATTCTTGCCAAACTCTTTGCAGACCCCCGTGCAAGCTTTAGAACAAGATTTTGGATGTTTTCTTTCCTGGCAGAGTTTCTCCTTGCAAGATATGGTGGAAAAGCTTTTTGCTGAGTGTAGAGCGGCAAGACACGCAGAAGACGCAGATACGCAGCTCTCCGAAGCTAAGTGCCGGTCCCGGGCTTCTTTCGGCACAAACCGCTCTCAGGAGCTCCCTGCGCTCGCCACAATGCTCTGTGTGCGAAGAAGCCGCTTCTTCGCCTGCGGGAGAATCGGCGAGCGGCAGCTTCCCAAAGGCGAAGATGCAAGCTGCGGCACACAGGCACAGTGTGGGCAGCCTTCAGACTTAGAGAAAACAGTACTTTACCACTCTCCTGCCTTTTCCATGGTTATTCTATTGGAAAAGAACGAGTTTTGGACAACTACCTTTCATTCTTGCCAAACTCTTTGCAGACCCCCGTGCAAGCTTTAGAACAAGATTTTGGATGTTTTCTTTCCTGGCAGAGTTTCTCCTTGCAAGATATGGTGGAAAAGCTTTTTGCTGAGTGTAGAGCGGCAAGACACGCAGAAGACGCAGATACGCAGCTCTCCGAAGCTAAGTGCCGGTCCCGGGCTTCTTTCGGCACAAACCGCTCTCAGGAGCTCCCTGCGCTCGCCACAATGCTCTGTGTGCGAAGAAGCCGCTTCTTCGCCTCCGGGAGAATCGGCGAGCGGCAGCTTCCCAAAGGCGAAGATGCAAGCTGCGGCACACAGGCACAGTGTGGGCAGCCTTCAGACTTAGAGAAAACAGTACTTTACCACTCTCCTGCCTTTTCCATGGTTATTCTATTGGAAAAGAACGAGTTTTGGACAACTACCTTTCATTCTTGCCAAACTCTTTGCAGACCCCCGTGCAAGCTTAAGAACAAGATTTTGGATGTTTTCTTTCCTGGCAGAGTTTCTCCTTGCAAGATATGGTGGAAAAGCTTTTGGCTGAGTGTAGAGCGGCAAGACACGCAGAAGACGCAGATACGCAGCTCTCCGAAGCTAAGTGCCGGTCCCGGGCTTCTTTCGGCACAAACCGCTCTCAGGAGCTCCCTGCGCTCGCCACAATGCTCTGTGTGCGAAGAAGCCGCTTCTTCGCCTCCGGGAGAATCGGCGAGCGGCAGCTTCCCAAAGGCGAAGATGCAAGCTGCGGCACACAGGCACAGTGTGGGCAGCCTTCAGACTTAGAGAAAACAGTACTTTACCACTCTCCTGCCTTTTCCATGGTTATTCTATTGGAAAAGAACGAGTTTTGGACAACTACCTTTCATTCTTGCCAAACTCTTTGCAGACCCCCGTGCAAGCTTTAGAACAAGATTTTGGATGTTTTCTTTCCTGGCAGAGTTTCTCCTTGCAAGATATGGTGGAAAAGCTTTTTGCTGAGTGTAGAGCGGCAAGACACGCAGAAGACGCAGATACGCAGCTCTCCGAAGCTAAGTGCCGGTCCCGGGCTTCTTTCGGCACAAACCGCTCTCAGGAGCTCCCTGCGCTCGCCACAATGCTCTGTGTGCGAAGAAGCCGCTTCTTCGCCTCCGGGAGAATCGGCGAGCGGCAGCTTCCCAAAGGCGAAGATGCAAGCTGCGGCACACAGGCACAGTGTGGGCAGCCTTCAGACTTAGAGAAAACAGTACTTTACCACTCTCCTGCCTTTTCCATGGTTATTCTATTGGAAAAGAACGAGTTTTGGACAACTACCTTTCATTCTTGCCAAACTCTTTGCAGACCCCCGTGCAAGCTTAAGAACAAGATTTTGGATGTTTTCTTTCCTGGCAGAGTTTCTCCTTGCAAGATATGGTGGAAAAGCTTTTGGCTGAGTGTAGAGCGGCAAGACACGCAGAAGACGCAGATACGCAGCTCTCCGAAGCTAAGTGCCGGTCCCGGGCTTCTTTCGGCACAAACCGCTCTCAGGAGCTCCCTGCGCTCGCCACAATGCTCTGTGTGCGAAGAAGCCGCTTCTTCGCCTGCGGGAGAATCGGCGAGCGGCAGCTTCCCAAAGGCGAAGATGCAAGCTGCGGCACACAGGCACAGTGTGGGCAGCCTTCAGACTTAGAGAAAACAGTACTTTACCACTCTCCTGCCTTTTCCATGGTTATTCTATTGGAAAAGAACGAGTTTTGGACAACTACTTTTCATTCTTGCCAAACTCTTTGCAGACCCCCGTGCAAGCTTTAGAAGAAGATTTTGGATGTTTTCTTTCCTGGCAGAGTTTCTCCTTGCAAGATATGGTGGAAAAGCTTTTGGCTGAGTGTAGAGCGGCAAGACACGCAGAAGACGCAGATACGCAGCTCTCCGAAGCTAAGTGCCGGTCCCGGGCTTCTTTCGGCACAAACCGCTCTCAGGAGCTCCCTGCGCTCGCCACAATGCTCTGTGTGCGAAGAAGCCGCTTCTTCGCCTCCGGGAGAATCGGCGAGCGGCAGCTTCCCAAAGGCGAAGATGCAAGCTGCAGCACACAGGCACAGTGTGGGCAGCCTTCAGACTTAGAGAAAACAGTACTTTACCACTCTCCTGCCTTTTCCATGGTTATTCTATTGGAAAAGAACGAGTTTTGGACAACCACCTTTCATTCTTGCCAAACTCTTTGCAGACCCCCGTGCAAGCTTTAGAACAAGATTTTGGATGTTTTCTTTCCTGGCAGAGTTTCTCCTTGCAAGATATGGTGGAAAAGCTTTTGGCTGAGTGTAGAGCGGCAAGACACGCAGAAGACGCAGATACGCAGCTCTCCGAAGCTAAGTGCCGGTCCCGGGCTTCTTTCGGCACAAACCGCTCTCAGGAGCTCCCTGCGCTCGCCACAATGCTCTGTGTGCGAAGAAGCCGCTTCTTCGCCTCCGGGAGAATCGGCGAGCGGCAGCTTCCCAAAGGCGAAGATGCAAGCTGTAGCACACAGGCACAGTGTGGGCAGCCTTCAGACTTAGAGAAAACAGTACTTTACCACTCTCCTGCCTTTTCCATGGTTATTCTATTGGAAAAGAACGAGTTTTGGACAACTACCTTTCATTCTTGCCAAACTCTTTGCAGACCCCCGTGCAAGCTTTAGAACAAGATTTTGGATGTTTTCTTTCCTGGCAGAGTTTCTCCTTGCAAGATATGGTGGAAAAGCTTTTTGCTGAGTGTAGAGCGGCAAGACACGCAGAAGACGCAGATACGCAGCTCTCCGAAGCTAAGTGCCGGTCCCGGGCTTCTTTCGGCACAAACCGCTTTCAGGAGCTCCCTGCGCTCGCCACAATGCTCTGTGTGCGAAGAAGCCGCTTCTTCGCCTCCGGGAGAATCGGCGAGCGGCAGCTTCCCAAAGGCGAAGATGCAAGCTGCGGCACACAGGCACAGTGTGGGCAGCCTTCAGACTTAGAGAAAACAGTACTTTACCACTCTCCTGCCTTTTCCATGGTTATTCTATTGGAAAAGAACGAGTTTTGGACAACTACCTTTCATTCTTGCCAAACTCTTTGCAGACCCCCGTGCAAGCTTTAGAACAAGATTTTGGATGTTTTCTTTCCTGGCAGAGTTTCTCCTTGCAAGATATGGTGGAAAAGCTTTTTGCTGAGTGTAGAGCGGCAAGACACGCAGAAGACGCAGATACGCAGCTCTCCGAAGCTAAGTGCCGGTCCCGGGCTTCTTTCGGCACAAACCGCTCTCAGGAGCTCCCTGCGCTCGCCACAATGCTCTGTGTGCGAAGAAGCCGCTTCTTCGCCTCCGGGAGAATCGGCGAGCGGCAGCTTCCCAAAGGCGAAGATGCAAGCTGCGGCACACAGGCACAGTGTGGGCAGCCTTCAGACTTAGAGAAAACAGTACTTTACCACTCTCCTGCCTTTTCCATGGTTATTCTATTGGAAAAGAACGAGTTTTGGACAACTACCTTTCATTCTTGCCAAACTCTTTGCAGACCCCCGTGCAAGCTTAAGAACAAGATTTTGGATGTTTTCTTTCCTGGCAGAGTTTCTCCTTGCAAGATATGGTGGAAAAGCTTTTGGCTGAGTGTAGAGCGGCAAGACACGCAGAAGACGCAGATACGCAGCTCTCCGAAGCTAAGTGCCGGTCCCGGGCTTCTTTCGGCACAAACCGCTCTCAGGAGCTCCCTGCGCTCGCCACAATGCTCTGTGTGCGAAGAAGCCGCTTCTTCGCCTCCGGGAGAATCGGCGAGCGGCAGCTTCCCAAAGGCGAAGATGCAAGCTGCGGCACACAGGCACAGTGTGGGCAGCCTTCAGACTTAGAGAAAACAGTACTTTACCACTCTCCTGCCTTTTCCATGGTTATTCTATTGGAAAAGAACGAGTTTTGGACAACTACTTTTCATTCTTGCCAAACTCTTTGCAGACCCCCGTGCAAGCTTTAGAAGAAGATTTTGGATGTTTTTTTTCCTGGCAGAGTTTCTCCTTGCAAGATATGGTGGAAAAGCTTTTTGCTGAGTGTAGAGCGGCAAGACACGCAGAAGACGCAGATACGCAGCTCTCCGAAGCTAAGTGCCGGTCCCGGGCTTCTTTCGGCACAAACTGCTCTCAGGAGCTCCCTGCGCTCGCCACAATGCTCTGTGTGCGAAGAAGCCGCTTCTTCGCCTCCGGGAGAATCGGCGAGCGGCAGCTTCCCAAAGGCGAAGATGCAAGCTGCAGCACACAGGCACAGTGTGGGCAGCCTTCAGACTTAGAGAAAACAGTACTTTACCACTCTCCTGCCTTTTCCATGGTTATTCTATTGGAAAAGAACGAGTTTTGGACAACCACCTTTCATTCTTGCCAAACTCTTTGCAGACCCCCGTGCAAGCTTTAGAACAAGATTTTGGATGTTTTCTTTCCTGGCAGAGTTTCTCCTTGCAAGATATGGTGGAAAAGCTTTTGGCTGAGTGTAGAGCGGCAAGACACGCAGAAGACGCAGATACGCAGCTCTCCGAAGCTAAGTGCCGGTCCCGGGCTTCTTTCGGCACAAACCGCTCTCAGGAGCTCCCTGCGCTCGCCACAATGCTCTGTGTGCGAAGAAGCCGCTTCTTCGCCTGCGGGAGAATCGGCGAGCGGCAGCTTCCCAAAGGCGAAGATGCAAGCTGCGGCACACAGGCACAGTGTGGGCAGCCTTCAGACTTAGAGAAAACAGTACTTTACCACTCTCCTGCCTTTTCCATGGTTATTCTATTGGAAAAGAACGAGTTTTGGACAACTACCTTTCATTCTTGCCAAACTCTTTGCAGACCCCCGTGCAAGCTTAAGAACAAGATTTTGGATGTTTTCTTTCCTGGCAGAGTTTCTCCTTGCAAGATATGGTGGAAAAGCTTTTGGCTGAGTGTAGAGCGGCAAGACACGCAGAAGACGCAGATACGCAGCTCTCCGAAGCTAAGTGCCGGTCCCGGGCTTCTTTCGGCACAAACCGCTCTCAGGAGCTCCCTGCGCTCGCCACAATGCTCTGTGTGCGAAGAAGCCGCTTCTTCGCCTGCGGGAGAATCGGCGAGCGGCAGCTTCCCAAAGGCGAAGATGCAAGCTGCGGCACACAGGCACAGTGTGGGCAGCCTTCAGACTTAGAGAAAACAGTACTTTACCACTCTCCTGCCTTTTCCATGGTTATTCTATTGGAAAAGAACGAGTTTTGGACAACTACCTTTCATTCTTGCCAAACTCTTTGCAGACCCCCGTGCAAGCTTTAGAACAAGATTTTGGATGTTTTCTTTCCTGGCAGAGTTTCTCCTTGCAAGATATGCTGGAAAAGCTTTTTGCTGAGTGTAGAGCGGCAAGACACGCAGAAGACGCAGATACGCAGCTCTCCGAAGCTAAGTGCCGGTCCCGGGCTTCTTTCGGCACAAACCGCTCTCAGGAGCTCCCTGCGCTCGCCACAATGCTCTGTGTGCGAAGAAGCCGCTTCTTCGCCTCCGGGAGAATCGGCGGGCGGCAGCTTCCCAAAGGCGAAGATGCAAGCTGCAGCACACAGGCACAGTGTGGGCAGCCTTCAGACTTAGAGAAAACAGTACTTTAACACTCTCCTGCCTTTTCCATGGTTATTCTATTGGAAAAGAACGAGTTTTGGACAACTACCTTTCATTCTTGCCAAACTCTTTGCAGACCCCCGTGCAAGCATAAAAACAAGATTTTGGATATTTTCTTTCCTGGCAGAGTTTCTCCTTGCAAGATATGGTGGAAAAGCTTTTGGCTGAGTGTAGAGCGGCAAGACACGCAGAAGACGCAGATACGCAGCTCTCCGAAGCTAAGTGCCGGTCCCGGGCTTCTTTCGGCACAAACCGCTCTCAGGAGCTCCCTGCGCTCGCCACAATGCTCTGTGTGCGAAGAAGCCGCTTCTTCGCCTCCGGGAGAATCGGCGAGCGGCAGCTTCCCAAAGGCGAAGATGCAAGCTGCGGCACACAGGCACAGTGTGGGCAGCATTCAGACTTAGAGAAAACAGTACTTTAACACTCTCCTGCCTTTTCCATGGTTATTCTATTGGAAAAGAACGAGTTTTGGACAACTACCTTTCATTCTTGCCAAACTCTTTGCAGACCCCCGTGCAAGCATAAAAACAAGATTTTGGATATTTTCTTTCCTGGCAGAGTTTCTCCTTGCAAGATATGGTGGAAAAGCTTTTGGCTGAGTGTAGAGCGGCAAGACACGCAGAAGACGCAGATACGCAGCTCTCCGAAGCTAAGTGCCGGTCCCGGGCTTCTTTCGGCACAAACCGCTCTCAGGAGCTCCCTGCGCTCGCCACAATGCTCTGTGTGCGAAGAAGCCGCTTCTTCGCCTCCGGGAGAATCGGCGAGCGGCAGCTTCCCAAAGGCGAAGATGCAAGCTGCAGCACACAGGCACAGTGTGGGCAGCCTTCAGACTTAGAGAAAACAGTACTTTACCACTCTCCTGCCTTTTCCATGGTTATTCTATTGGAAAAGAACGAGTTTTGGACAACTACCTTTCATTCTTGCCAAACTCTTTGCAGACCCCCGTGCAAGCTTTAGAACAAGATTTTGGATGTTTTCTTTCCTGGCAGAGTTTCTCCTTGCAAGATATGCTGGAAAAGCTTTTTGCTGAGTGTAGAGCGGCAAGACACGCAGAAGACGCAGATACGCAGCTCTCCGAAGCTAAGTGCCGGTCCCGGGCTTCTTTCGGCACAAACCGCTCTCAGGAGCTCCCTGCGCTCGCCACAATGCTCTGTGTGCGAAGAAGCCGCTTCTTCGCCTGCGGGAGAATCGGCGAGCGGCAGCTTCCCAAAGGCGAAGATGCAAGCTGCGGCACACAGGCACAGTGTGGGCAGCCTTCAGACTTAGAGAAAACAGTACTTTACCACTCTCCTGCCTTTTCCATGGTTATTCTATTGGAAAAGAACGAGTTTTGGACAACTACCTTTCATTCTTGCCAAACTCTTTGCAGACCCCCGTGCAAGCTTTAGAACAAGATTTTGGATGTTTTCTTTCCTGGCAGAGTTTCTCCTTGCAAGATATGGTGGAAAAGCTTTTTGCTGAGTGTAGAGCGGCAAGACACGCAGAAGACGCAGATACGCAGCTCTCCGAAGCTAAGTGCCGGTCCCGGGCTTCTTTCGGCACAAACCGCTCTCAGGAGCTCCCTGCGCTCGCCACAATGCTCTGTGTGCGAAGAAGCCGCTTCTTCGCCTCCAGGAGAATCGGCGGGCGGCAGCTTCCCAAAGGCGAAGATGCAAGCTGCAGCACACAGGCACAGTGTGGGCAGCATTCAGACTTAGAGAAAACAGTACTTTACCACTCTCCTGCCTTTTCCATGGTTATTCTATTGGAAAAGAACGAGTTTTGGACAACTACCTTTCATTCTTGCCAAACTCTTTGCAGACCCCGTGCAAGCATAAAAACAAGATTTTCGATATTTTCTTTCCTGGCAGAGTTTCTCCTTGCAAGATATGGTGGAAAAGCTTGTGGCTGAGTGTAGAGCGGCAAGACACGCAGAAGACGCAGATACGCAGCTCTCCGAAGCTAAGTGCCGGTCCCGGGCTTCTTTCGGCACAAACCGCTCTCAGGAGCTCCCTGCGCTCGCCACAATGCTCTGTGTGCGAAGAAGCCGCTTCTTCGCCTCCGGGAGAATCGGCGAGCGGCAGCTTCCCAAAGGCGAAGATGCAAGCTGCGGCACACAGGCACAGTGTGGGCAGCCTTCAGACTTAGAGAAAACAGTACTTTACCACTCTCCTGCCTTTTCCATGGTTATTCTATTGGAAAAGAACGAGTTTTGGACAACTACTTTTCATTCTTGCCAAACTCTTTGCAGACCCCCGTGCAAGCTTTAGAAGAAGATTTTGGATGTTTTTTTTCCTGGCAGAGTTTCTCCTTGCAAGATATGGTGGAAAAGCTTTTTGCTGAGTGTAGAGCGGCAAGACACGCAGAAGACGCAGATACGCAGCTCTCCGAAGCTAAGTGCCGGTCCCGGGCTTCTTTCGGCACAAACTGCTCTCAGGAGCTCCCTGCGCTCGCCACAATGCTCTGTGTGCGAAGAAGCCGCTTCTTCGCCTCCGGGAGAATCGGCGAGCGGCAGCTTCCCAAAGGCGAAGATGCAAGCTGCAGCACACAGGCACAGTGTGGGCAGCCTTCAGACTTAGAGAAAACAGTACTTTACCACTCTCCTGCCTTTTCCATGGTTATTCTATTGGAAAAGAACGAGTTTTGGACAACCACCTTTCATTCTTGCCAAACTCTTTGCAGACCCCCGTGCAAGCTTTAGAACAAGATTTTGGATGTTTTCTTTCCTGGCAGAGTTTCTCCTTGCAAGATATGGTGGAAAAGCTTTTGGCTGAGTGTAGAGCGGCAAGACACGCAGAAGACGCAGATACGCAGCTCTCCGAAGCTAAGTGCCGGTCCCGGGCTTCTTTCGGCACAAACCGCTCTCAGGAGCTCCCTGCGCTCGCCACAATGCTCTGTGTGCGAAGAAGCCGCTTCTTCGCCTCCGGGAGAATCGGCGAGCGGCAGCTTCCCAAAGGCGAAGATGCAAGCTGTAGCACACAGGCACAGTGTGGGCAGCCTTCAGACTTAGAGAAAACAGTACTTTACCACTCTCCTGCCTTTTCCATGGTTATTCTATTGGAAAAGAACGAGTTTTGGACAACTACCTTTCATTCTTGCCAAACTCTTTGCAGACCCCCGTGCAAGCTTTAGAACAAGATTTTGGATGTTTTCTTTCCTGGCAGAGTTTCTCCTTGCAAGATATGGTGGAAAAGCTTTTTGCTGAGTGTAGAGCGGCAAGACACGCAGAAGACGCAGATACGCAGCTCTCCGAAGCTAAGTGCCGGTCCCGGGCTTCTTTCGGCACAAACCGCTTTCAGGAGCTCCCTGCGCTCGCCACAATGCTCTGTGTGCGAAGAAGCCGCTTCTTCGCCTCCGGGAGAATCGGCGAGCGGCAGCTTCCCAAAGGCGAAGATGCAAGCTGCGGCACACAGGCACAGTGTGGGCAGCCTTCAGACTTAGAGAAAACAGTACTTTACCACTCTCCTGCCTTTTCCATGGTTATTCTATTGGAAAAGAACGAGTTTTGGACAACTACCTTTCATTCTTGCCAAACTCTTTGCAGACCCCCGTGCAAGCTTTAGAACAAGATTTTGGATGTTTTCTTTCCTGGCAGAGTTTCTCCTTGCAAGATATGGTGGAAAAGCTTTTTGCTGAGTGTAGAGCGGCAAGACACGCAGAAGACGCAGATACGCAGCTCTCCGAAGCTAAGTGCCGGTCCCGGGCTTCTTTCGGCACAAACCGCTCTCAGGAGCTCCCTGCGCTCGCCACAATGCTCTGTGTGCGAAGAAGCCGCTTCTTCGCCTCCGGGAGAATCGGCGAGCGGCAGCTTCCCAAAGGCGAAGATGCAAGCTGCGGCACACAGGCACAGTGTGGGCAGCCTTCAGACTTAGAGAAAACAGTACTTTACCACTCTCCTGCCTTTTCCATGGTTATTCTATTGGAAAAGAACGAGTTTTGGACAACTACCTTTCATTCTTGCCAAACTCTTTGCAGACCCCCGTGCAAGCTTAAGAACAAGATTTTGGATGTTTTCTTTCCTGGCAGAGTTTCTCCTTGCAAGATATGGTGGAAAAGCTTTTGGCTGAGTGTAGAGCGGCAAGACACGCAGAAGACGCAGATACGCAGCTCTCCGAAGCTAAGTGCCGGTCCCGGGCTTCTTTCGGCACAAACCGCTCTCAGGAGCTCCCTGCGCTCGCCACAATGCTCTGTGTGCGAAGAAGCCGCTTCTTCGCCTGCGGGAGAATCGGCGAGCGGCAGCTTCCCAAAGGCGAAGATGCAAGCTGCGGCACACAGGCACAGTGTGGGCAGCCTTCAGACTTAGAGAAAACAGTACTTTACCACTCTCCTGCCTTTTCCATGGTTATTCTATTGGAAAAGAACGAGTTTTGGACAACTACCTTTCATTCTTGCCAAACTCTTTGCAGACCCCCGTGCAAGCTTTAGAACAAGATTTTGGATGTTTTCTTTCCTGGCAGAGTTTCTCCTTGCAAGATATGCTGGAAAAGCTTTTTGCTGAGTGTAGAGCGGCAAGACACGCAGAAGACGCAGATACGCAGCTCTCCGAAGCTAAGTGCCGGTCCCGGGCTTCTTTCGGCACAAACCGCTCTCAGGAGCTCCCTGCGCTCGCCACAATGCTCTGTGTGCGAAGAAGCCGCTTCTTCGCCTCCGGGAGAATCGGCGGGCGGCAGCTTCCCAAAGGCGAAGATGCAAGCTGCAGCACACAGGCACAGTGTGGGCAGCCTTCAGACTTAGAGAAAACAGTACTTTAACACTCTCCTGCCTTTTCCATGGTTATTCTATTGGAAAAGAACGAGTTTTGGACAACTACCTTTCATTCTTGCCAAACTCTTTGCAGACCCCCGTGCAAGCATAAAAACAAGATTTTGGATATTTTCTTTCCTGGCAGAGTTTCTCCTTGCAAGATATGGTGGAAAAGCTTTTGGCTGAGTGTAGAGCGGCAAGACACGCAGAAGACGCAGATACGCAGCTCTCCGAAGCTAAGTGCCGGTCCCGGGCTTCTTTCGGCACAAACCGCTCTCAGGAGCTCCCTGCGCTCGCCACAATGCTCTGTGTGCGAAGAAGCCGCTTCTTCGCCTCCGGGAGAATCGGCGAGCGGCAGCTTCCCAAAGGCGAAGATGCAAGCTGCGGCACACAGGCACAGTGTGGGCAGCCTTCAGACTTAGAGAAAACAGTACTTTACCACTCTCCTGCCTTTTCCATGGTTATTCTATTGGAAAAGAACGAGTTTTGGACAACTACCTTTCATTCTTGCCAAACTCTTTGCAGACCCCCGTGCAAGCATAAAAACAAGATTTTGGATATTTTCTTTCCTGGCAGAGTTTCTCCTTGCAAGATATGGTGGAAAAGCTTTTGGCTGAGTGTAGAGCGGCAAGACACGCAGAAGACGCAGATACGCAGCTCTCCGAAGCTAAGTGCCGGTCCCGGGCTTCTTTCGGCACAAACCGCTCTCAGGAGCTCCCTGCGCTCGCCACAATGCTCTGTGTGCGAAGAAGCCGCTTCTTCGCCTCCGGGAGAATCGGCGAGCGGCAGCTTCCCAAAGGCGAAGATGCAAGCTGCAGCACACAGGCACAGTGTGGGCAGCATTCAGACTTAGAGAAAACAGTACTTTACCACTCTCCTGCCTTTTCCATGGTTATTCTATTGGAAAAGAACGAGTTTTGGACAACTACCTTTCATTCTTGCCAAACTCTTTGCAGACCCCCGTGCAAGCTTTAGAACAAGATTTTGGATGTTTTCTTTCCTGGCAGAGTTTCTCCTTGCAAGATATGGTGGAAAAGCTTTTTGCTGAGTGTAGAGCGGCAAGACACGCAGAAGACGCAGATACGCAGCTCTCCGAAGCTAAGTGCCGGTCCCGGGCTTCTTTCGGCACAAACCGCTCTCAGGAGCTCCCTGCGCTCGCCACAATGCTCTGTGTGCGAAGAAGCCGCTTCTTCGCCTCCGGGAGAATCGGCGAGCGGCAGCTTCCCAAAGGCGAAGATGCAAGCTGCAGCACACAGGCACAGTGTGGGCAGCCTTCAGACTTAGAGAAAACAGTACTTTACCACTCTCCTGCCTTTTCCATGGTTATTCTATTGGAAAAGAACGAGTTTTGGACAACCACCTTTCATTCTTGCCAAACTCTTTGCAGACCCCCGTGCAAGCTTTAGAACAAGATTTTGGATGTTTTCTTTCCTGGCAGAGTTTCTCCTTGCAAGATTTGGTGGAAAAGCTTTTGGCTGAGTGTAGAGCGGCAAGACACGCAGAAGACGCAGATACGCAGCTCTCCGAAGCTAAGTGCCGGTCCCGGGCTTCTTTCGGCACAAACCGCTCTCAGGAGCTCCCTGCGCTCGCCACAATGCTCTGTGTGCGAAGAAGCCGCTTCTTCGCCTGCGGGAGAATCGGCGAGCGGCAGCTTCCCAAAGGCGAAGATGCAAGCTGTAGCACACAGGCACAGTGTGGGCAGCCTTCAGACTTAGAGAAAACAGTACTTTACCACTCTCCTGCCTTTTCCATGGTTATTCTATTGGAAAAGAACGAGTTTTGGACAACTACCTTTCATTCTTGCCAAACTCTTTGCAGACCCCCGTGCAAGCTTTAGAACAAGATTTTGGATGTTTTCTTTCCTGGCAGAGTTTCTCCTTGCAAGATATGGTGGAAAAGCTTTTTGCTGAGTGTAGAGCGGCAAGACACGCAGAAGACGCAGATACGCAGCTCTCCGAAGCTAAGTGCCGGTCCCGGGCTTCTTTCGGCACAAACCGCTCTCAGGAGCTCCCTGCGCTCGCCACAATGCTCTGTGTGCGAAGAAGCCGCTTCTTCGCCTCCGGGAGAATCGGCGAGCGGCAGCTTCCCAAAGGCGAAGATGCAAGCTGCAGCACACAGGCACAGTGTGGGCAGCCTTCAGACTTAGAGAAAACAGTACTTTACCACTCTCCTGCCTTTTCCATGGTTATTCTATTGGAAAAGAACGAGTTTTGGACAACTACCTTTCATTCTTGCCAAACTCTTTGCAGACCCCCGTGAAAGCTTAAGAACAAAACTTTGGATGTTTTCTTTCCTGGCAGAGTTTCTCCTTGCAAGATATGGTGGAAAAGCTTTTTGCTGAGTGTAGAGCGGCAAGACACGCAGAAGACGCAGATACGCAGCTCTCCGAAGCTAAGTGCCGGTCCCGGGCTTCTTTCGGCACAAACCGCTCTCAGGAGCTCCCTGCGCTCGCCACAATGCTCTGTGTGCGAAGAAGCCGCTTCTTCGCCTGCGGGAGAATCGGCGAGCGGCAGCTTCCCAAAGGCGAAGATGCAAGCTGCGGCACACAGGCACAGTGTGGGCAGCCTTCAGACTTAGAGAAAACAGTACTTTAACACTCTCCTGCCTTTTCCATGGTTATTCTATTGGAAAAGAACGAGTTTTGGACAACTACCTTTCATTCTTGCCAAACTCTTTGCAGACCCCCGTGCAAGCTTTAGAACAAGATTTTGGATGTTTTCTTTCCTGGCAGAGTTTCTCCTTGCAAGATATGCTGGAAAAGCTTTTTGCTGAGTGTAGAGCGGCAAGACACGCAGAAGACGCAGATACGCAGCTCTCCGAAGCTAAGTGCCGGTCCCGGGCTTCTTTCGGCACAAACCGCTCTCAGGAGCTCCCTGCGCTCGCCACAATGCTCTGTGTGCGAAGAAGCCGCTTCTTCGCCTGCGGGAGAATCGGCGAGCGGCAGCTTCCCAAAGGCGAAGATGCAAGCTGCGGCACACAGGCACAGTGTGGGCAGCCTTCAGACTTAGAGAAAACAGTACTTTACCACTCTCCTGCCTTTTCCATGGTTATTCTATTGGAAAAGAACGAGTTTTGGACAACTACCTTTCATTCTTGCCAAACTCTTTGCAGACCCCCGTGCAAGCATAAAAACAAGATTTTGGATATTTTCTTTCCTGGCAGAGTTTCTCCTTGCAAGATATGGTGGAAAAGCTTTTGGCTGAGTGTAGAGCGGCAAGACACGCAGAAGACGCAGATACGCAGCTCTCCGAAGCTAAGTGCCGGTCCCGGGCTTCTTTCGGCACAAACCGCTCTCAGGAGCTCCCTGCGCTCGCCACAATGCTCTGTGTGCGAAGAAGCCGCTTCTTCGCCTCCGGGAGAATCGGCGAGCGGCAGCTTCCCAAAGGCGAAGATGCAAGCTGCGGCACACAGGCACAGTGTGGGCAGCCTTCAGACTTAGAGAAAACAGTACTTTACCACTCTCCTGCCTTTTCCATGGTTATTCTATTGGAAAAGAACGAGTTTTGGACAACTACCTTTCATTCTTGCCAAACTCTTTGCAGACCCCCGTGCAAGCTTAAGAACAAGATTTTGGATGTTTTCTTTCCTGGCAGAGTTTCTCCTTGCAAGATATGGTGGAAAAGCTTTTGGCTGAGTGTAGAGCGGCAAGACACGCAGAAGACGCAGATACGCAGCTCTCCGAAGCTAAGTGCCGGTCCCGGGCTTCTTTCGGCACAAACCGCTCTCAGGAGCTCCCTGCGCTCGCCACAATGCTCTGTGTGCGAAGAAGCCGCTTCTTCGCCTGCGGGAGAATCGGCGAGCGGCAGCTTCCCAAAGGCGAAGATGCAAGCTGCAGCACACAGGCACAGTGTGGGCAGCCTTCAGACTTAGAGAAAACAGTACTTTACCACTCTCCTGCCTTTTCCATGGTTATTCTATTGGAAAAGAACGAGTTTTGGACAACTACCTTTCATTCTTGCCAAACTCTTTGCAGACCCCCGTGCAAGCTTTAGAACAAGATTTTGGATGTTTTCTTTCCTGGCAGAGTTTCTCCTTGCAAGATATGGTGGAAAAGCTTTTGGCTGAGTGTAGAGCGGCAAGACACGCAGAAGACGCAGATACGCAGCTCTCCGAAGCTAAGTGCCGGTCCCGGGCTTCTTTCGGCACAAACCGCTCTCAGGAGCTCCCTGCGCTCGCCACAATGCTCTGTGTGCGAAGAAGCCGCTTCTTCGCCTGCGGGAGAATCGGCGAGCGGCAGCTTCCCAAAGGCGAAGATGCAAGCTGCAGCACACAGGCACAGTGTGGGCAGCCTTCAGACTTAGAGAAAACAGTACTTTACCACTCTCCTGCCTTTTCCATGGTTATTCTATTGGAAAAGAACGAGTTTTGGACAACTACCTTTCATTCTTGCCAAACTCTTTGCAGACCCCCGTGCAAGCTTTAGAACAAGATTTTGGATGTTTTCTTTCCTGGCAGAGTTTCTCCTTGCAAGATATGGTGGAAAAGCTTTTTGCTGAGTGTAGAGCGGCAAGACACGCAGAAGACGCAGATACGCAGCTCTCCGAAGCTAAGTGCCGGTCCCGGGCTTCTTTCGGCACAAACCGCTCTCAGGAGCTCCCTGCGCTCGCCACAATGCTCTGTGTGCGAAGAAGCCGCTTCTTCGCCTCCAGGAGAATCGGCGGGCGGCAGCTTCCCAAAGGCGAAGATGCAAGCTGCAGCACACAGGCACAGTGTGGGCAGCATTCAGACTTAGAGAAAACAGTACTTTACCACTCTCCTGCCTTTTCCATGGTTATTCTATTGGAAAAGAACGAGTTTTGGACAACTACCTTTCATTCTTGCCAAACTCTTTGCAGACCCCCGTGCAAGCTTTAGAACAAGATTTTGGATGTTTTCTTTCCTGGCAGAGTTTCTCCTTGCAAGATATGCTGGAAAAGCTTTTTGCTGAGTGTAGAGCGGCAAGACACGCAGAAGACGCAGATACGCAGCTCTCCGAAGCTAAGTGCCGGTCCCGGGCTTCTTTCGGCACAAACCGCTCTCAGGAGCTCCCTGCGCTCGCCACAATGCTCTGTGTGCGAAGAAGCCGCTTCTTCGCCTCCGGGAGAATCGGCGAGCGGCAGCTTCCCAAAGGCGAAGATGCAAGCTGCAGCACACAGGCACAGTGTGGGCAGCATTCAGACTTAGAGAAAACAGTACTTTACCACTCTCCTGCCTTCTCCATGGTTATTCTATTGGAAAAGAACGAGTTTTGGACAACTACCTTTCATTCTTGCCAAACTCTTTGCAGACCCCCGTGAAAGCTTAAGAACAAAACTTTGGATGTTTTCTTTCCTGGCAGAGTTTCTCCTTGCAAGATATGGTGGAAAAGCTTTTTGCTGAGTGTAGAGCGGCAAGACACGCAGAAGACGCAGATACGCAGCTCTCCGAAGCTAAGTGCCGGTCCCGGGCTTCTTTCGGCACAAACCGCTCTCAGGAGCTCCCTGCGCTCGCCACAATGCTCTGTGTGCGAAGAAGCCGCTTCTTCGCCTGCGGGAGAATCGGCGAGCGGCAGCTTCCCAAAGGCGAAGATGCAAGCTGCGGCACACAGGCACAGTGTGGGCAGCCTTCAGACTTAGAGAAAACAGTACTTTACCACTCTCCTGCCTTTTCCATGGTTATTCTATTGGAAAAGAACGAGTTTTGGACAACTACCTTTCATTCTTGCCAAACTCTTTGCAGACCCCCGTGCAAGCTTTAGAACAAGATTTTGGATGTTTTCTTTCCTGGCAGAGTTTCTCCTTGCAAGATATGCTGGAAAAGCTTTTTGCTGAGTGTAGAGCGGCAAGACACGCAGAAGACGCAGATACGCAGCTCTCCGAAGCTAAGTGCCGGTCCCGGGCTTCTTTCGGCACAAACCGCTCTCAGGAGCTCCCTGCGCTCGCCACAATGCTCTGTGTGCGAAGAAGCCGCTTCTTCGCCTCCGGGAGAATCGGCGAGCGGCAGCTTCCCAAAGGCGAAGATGCAAGCTGCGGCACACAGGCACAGTGTGGGCAGCCTTCAGACTTAGAGAAAACAGTACTTTACCACTCTCCTGCCTTTTCCATGGTTATTCTATTGGAAAAGAACGAGTTTTGGACAACTACCTTTCATTCTTGCCAAACTCTTTGCAGACCCCCGTGCAAGCTTAAGAACAAGATTTTGGATGTTTTCTTTCCTGGCAGAGTTTCTCCTTGCAAGATATGGTGGAAAAGCTTTTGGCTGAGTGTAGAGCGGCAAGACACGCAGAAGACGCAGATACGCAGCTCTCCGAAGCTAAGTGCCGGTCCCGGGCTTCTTTCGGCACAAACCGCTCTCAGGAGCTCCCTGCGCTCGCCACAATGCTCTGTGTGCGAAGAAGCCGCTTCTTCGCCTCCGGGAGAATCGGCGAGCGGCAGCTTCCCAAAGGCGAAGATGCAAGCTGCGGCACACAGGCACAGTGTGGGCAGCCTTCAGACTTAGAGAAAACAGTACTTTACCACTCTCCTGCCTTTTCCATGGTTATTCTATTGGAAAAGAACGAGTTTTGGACAACTACCTTTCATTCTTGCCAAACTCTTTGCAGACCCCCGTGCAAGCTTAAGAACAAGATTTTGGATGTTTTCTTTCCTGGCAGAGTTTCTCCTTGCAAGATATGGTGGAAAAGCTTTTGGCTGAGTGTAGAGCGGCAAGACACGCAGAAGACGCAGATACGCAGCTCTCCGAAGCTAAGTGCCGGTCCCGGGCTTCTTTCGGCACAAACCGCTCTCAGGAGCTCCCTGCGCTCGCCACAATGCTCTGTGTGCGAAGAAGCCGCTTCTTCGCCTGCGGGAGAATCGGCGAGCGGCAGCTTCCCAAAGGCGAAGATGCAAGCTGCAGCACACAGGCACAGTGTGGGCAGCCTTCAGACTTAGAGAAAACAGTACTTTACCACTCTCCTGCCTTTTCCATGGTTATTCTATTGGAAAAGAACGAGTTTTGGACAACTACCTTTCATTCTTGCCAAACTCTTTGCAGACCCCCGTGCAAGCTTTAGAACAAGATTTTGGATGTTTTCTTTCCTGGCAGAGTTTCTCCTTGCAAGATATGGTGGAAAAGCTTTTTGCTGAGTGTAGAGCGGCAAGACACGCAGAAGACGCAGATACGCAGCTCTCCGAAGCTAAGTGCCGGTCCCGGGCTTCTTTCGGCACAAACCGCTCTCAGGAGCTCCCTGCGCTCGCCACAATGCTCTGTGTGCGAAGAAGCCGCTTCTTCGCCTCCGGGAGAATCGGCGAGCGGCAGCTTCCCAAAGGCGAAGATGCAAGCTGCGGCACACAGGCACAGTGTGGGCAGCCTTCAGACTTAGAGAAAACAGTACTTTACCACTCTCCTGCCTTTTCCATGGTTATTCTATTGGAAAAGAACGAGTTTTGGACAACCACCTTTCATTCTTGCCAAACTCTTTGCAGACCCCCGTGCAAGCTTTAGAACAAGATTTTGGATGTTTTCTTTCCTGGCAGAGTTTCTCCTTGCAAGATATGGTGGAAAAGCTTTTGGCTGAGTGTAGAGCGGCAAGACACGCAGAAGACGCAGATACGCAGCTCTCCGAAGCTAAGTGCCGGTCCCGGGCTTCTTTCGGCACAAACCGCTCTCAGGAGCTCCCTGCGCTCGCCACAATGCTCTGTGTGCGAAGAAGCCGCTTCTTCGCCTCCGGGAGAATCGGCGAGCGGCAGCTTCCCAAAGGTGAAGATGCAAGCTGCAGCACACAGGCACAGTGTGGGCAGCATTCAGACTTAGAGAAAACAGTACTTTACCACTCTCCTGCCTTTTCCATGGTTATTCTATTGGAAAAGAACGAGTTTTGGACAACTACCTTTCATTCTTGCCAAACTCTTTGCAGACCCCCGTGAAAGCTTAAGAACAAAACTTTGGATGTTTTCTTTCCTGGCAGAGTTTCTCCTTGCAAGATATGGTGGAAAAGCTTTTTGCTGAGTGTAGAGCGGCAAGACACGCAGAAGACGCAGATACGCAGCTCTCCGAAGCTAAGTGCCGGTCCCGGGCTTCTTTCGGCACAAACCGCTCTCAGGAGCTCCCTGCGCTCGCCACAATGCTCTGTGTGCGAAGAAGCCGCTTCTTCGCCTCCGGGAGAATCGGCGAGCGGCAGCTTCCCAAAGGCGAAGATGCAAGCTGCGGCACACAGGCACAGTGTGGGCAGCCTTCAGACTTAGAGAAAACAGTACTTTACCACTCTCCTGCCTTTTCCATGGTTATTCTATTGGAAAAGAACGAGTTTTGGACAACTACCTTTCATTCTTGCCAAACTCTTTGCAGACCCCCGTGCAAGCTTTAGAAGAAGATTTTGGATGTTTTTTTTCCTGGCAGAGTTTCTCCTTGCAAGATATGGTGGAAAAGCTTTTTGCTGAGTGTAGAGCGGCAAGACACGCAGAAGACGCAGATACGCAGCTCTCCGAAGCTAAGTGCCGGTCCCGGGCTTCTTTCGGCACAAACCGCTCTCAGGAGCTCCCTGCGCTCGCCACAATGCTCTGTGTGCGAAGAAGCCGCTTCTTCGCCTCCGGGAGAATCGGCGAGCGGCAGCTTCCCAAAGGCGAAGATGCAAGCTGCAGCACACAGGCACAGTGTGGGCAGCATTCAGACTTAGAGAAAACAGTACTTTACCACTCTCCTGCCTTTTCCATGGTTATTCTATTGGAAAAGAACGAGTTTTGGACAACTACCTTTCATTCTTGCCAAACTCTTTGCAGACCCCCGTGCAAGCTTTAGAACAAGATTTTGGATGTTTTCTTTCCTGGCAGAGTTTCTCCTTGCAAGATATGGTGGAAAAGCTTTTTGCTGAGTGTAGAGCGGCAAGACACGCAGAAGACGCAGATACGCAGCTCTCCGACGCTAAGTGCCGGTCCCGGGCTTCTTTCGGCACAAACCGCTCTCAGGAGCTCCCTGCGCTCGCCACAATGCTCTGTGTGCGAAGAAGCCGCTTCTTCGCCTCCGGGAGAATCGGCGAGCGGCAGCTTCCCAAAGGCGAAGATGCAAGCTGCGGCACACAGGCACAGTGTGGGCAGCCTTCAGACTTAGAGAAAACAGTACTTTAACACTCTCCTGCCTTTTCCATGGTTATTCTATTGGAAAAGAACGAGTTTTGGACAACTACCTTTCATTCTTGCCAAACTCTTTGCAGACCCCCGTGCAAGCTTTAGAAGAAGATTTTGGATGTTTTCTTTCCTGGCAGAGTTTCTCCTTGCAAGATATGCTGGAAAAGCTTTTTGCTGAGTGTAGAGCGGCAAGACACGCAGAAGACGCAGATACGCAGCTCTCCGAAGCTAAGTGCCGGTCCCGGGCTTCTTTCGGCACAAACCGCTCTCAGGAGCTCCCTGCGCTCGCCACAATGCTCTGTGTGCGAAGAAGCCGCTTCTTCGCCTCCGGGAGAATCGGCGAGCGGCAGCTTCCCAAAGGCGAAGATGCAAGCTGCAGCACACAGGCACAGTGTGGGCAGCATTCAGACTTAGAGAAAACAGTACTTTACCACTCTCCTGCCTTTTCCATGGTTATTCTATTGGAAAAGAACGAGTTTTGGACAACTACCTTTCATTCTTGCCAAACTCTTTGCAGACCCCCGTGAAAGCTTAAGAACAAAACTTTGGATGTTTTCTTTCCTGGCAGAGTTTCTCCTTGCAAGATATGGTGGAAAAGCTTTTTGCTGAGTGTAGAGCGGCAAGACACGCAGAAGACGCAGATACGCAGCTCTCCGAAGCTAAGTGCCGGTCCCGGGCTTCTTTCGGCACAAACCGCTCTCAGGAGCTCCCTGCGCTCGCCACAATGCTCTGTGTGCGAAGAAGCCGCTTCTTCGCCTCCGGGAGAATCGGCGAGCGGCAGCTTCCCAAAGGCGAAGATGCAAGCTGCGGCACACAGGCACAGTGTGGGCAGCCTTCAGACTTAGAGAAAACAGTACTTTACCACTCTCCTGCCTTTTCCATGGTTATTCTATTGGAAAAGAACGAGTTTTGGACAACTACCTTTCATTCTTGCCAAACTCTTTGCAGACCCCCGTGCAAGCTTTAGAAGAAGATTTTGGATGTTTTTTTTCCTGGCAGAGTTTCTCCTTGCAAGATATGGTGGAAAAGCTTTTTGCTGAGTGTAGAGCGGCAAGACACGCAGAAGACGCAGATACGCAGCTCTCCGAAGCTAAGTGCCGGTCCCGGGCTTCTTTCGGCACAAACCGCTCTCAGGAGCTCCCTGCGCTCGCCACAATGCTCTGTGTGCGAAGAAGCCGCTTCTTCGCCTCCGGGAGAATCGGCGAGCGGCAGCTTCCCAAAGGCGAAGATGCAAGCTGCAGCACACAGGCACAGTGTGGGCAGCATTCAGACTTAGAGAAAACAGTACTTTACCACTCTCCTGCCTTTTCCATGGTTATTCTATTGGAAAAGAACGAGTTTTGGACAACTACCTTTCATTCTTGCCAAACTCTTTGCAGACCCCCGTGCAAGCTTTAGAACAAGATTTTGGATGTTTTCTTTCCTGGCAGAGTTTCTCCTTGCAAGATATGGTGGAAAAGCTTTTTGCTGAGTGTAGAGCGGCAAGACACGCAGAAGACGCAGATACGCAGCTCTCCGAAGCTAAGTGCCTGTCCCGGGCTTCTTTCGGCACAAACCGCTCTCAGGAGCTCCCTGCGCTCGCCACAATGCTCTGTGTGCGAAGAAGCCGCTTCTTCGCCTCCGGGAGAATCGGCGAGCGGCAGCTTCCCAAAGGCGAAGATGCAACCTGCGGCACACAGGCACAGTGTGGGCAGCCTTCAGACTTAGAGAAAACAGTACTTTACCACTCTCCTGCCTTTTCCATGGTTATTCTATTGGAAAAGAACGAGTTTTGGACAACTACCTTTCATTCTTGCCAAACTCTTTGCAGACCCCCGTGCAAGCTTTAGAAGAAGATTTTGGATGTTTTCTTTCCTGGCAGAGTTTCTCCTTGCAAGATATGGTGGAAAAGCTTTTTGCTGAGTGTAGAGCGGCAAGACACGCAGAAGACGCAGATACGCAGCTCTCCGAAGCTAAGTGCCGGTCCCGGGCTTCTTTCGGCACAAACCGCTCTCAGGAGCTCCCTGCGCTCGCCACAATGCTCTGTGTGCGAAGAAGCCGCTTCTTCGCCTCCGGGAGAATCGGCGAGCGGCAGCTTCCCAAAGGCGAAGATGCAAGCTGTAGCACACAGGCACAGTGTGGGCAGCCTTCAGACTTCGAGAAAACAGTACTTTACCACTCTCCTGCCTTTTCCATGGTTATTCTATTGGAAAAGAACGAGTTTTGGACAACTACCTTTCATTCTTGCCAAACTCTTTGCAGACCCCCGTGCAAGCTTTAGAACAAGATTTTGGATGTTTTCTTTCCTGGCAGAGTTTCTCCTTGCAAGATATGGTGGAAAAGCTTTTTGCTGAGTGTAGAGCGGCAAGACACGCAGAAGACGCAGATACGCAGCTCTCCGAAGCTAAGTGCCGGTCCCGGGCTTCTTTCGGCACAAACCGCTTTCAGGAGCTCCCTGCGCTCGCCACAATGCTCTGTGTGCGAAGAAGCCGCTTCTTCGCCTCCGGGAGAATCGGCGAGCGGCAGCTTCCCAAAGGCGAAGATGCAAGCTGCGGCACACAGGCACAGTGTGGGCAGCCTTCAGACTTAGAGAAAACAGTACTTTACCACTCTCCTGCCTTTTCCATGGTTATTCTATTGGAAAAGAACGAGTTTTGGACAACTACCTTTCATTCTTGCCAAACTCTTTGCAGACCCCCGTGCAAGCTTTAGAACAAGATTTTGGATGTTTTCTTTCCTGGCAGAGTTTCTCCTTGCAAGATATGGTGGAAAAGCTTTTTGCTGAGTGTAGAGCGGCAAGACACGCAGAAGACGCAGATACGCAGCTCTCCGACGCTAAGTGCCGGTCCCGGGCTTCTTTCGGCACAAACCGCTCTCAGGAGCTCCCTGCGCTCGCCACAATGCTCTGTGTGCGAAGAAGCCGCTTCTTCGCCTGCGGGAGAATCGGCGAGCGGCAGCTTCCCAAAGGCGAAGATGCAAGCTGCGGCACACAGGCACAGTGTGGGCAGCCTTCAGACTTAGAGAAAACAGTACTTTACCACTCTCCTGCCTTTTCCATGGTTATTCTATTGGAAAAGAACGAGTTTTGGACAACTACCTTTCATTCTTGCCAAACTCTTTGCAGACCCCCGTGCAAGCTTTAGAAGAAGATTTTGGATGTTTTCTTTCCTGGCAGAGTTTCTCCTTGCAAGATATGCTGGAAAAGCTTTTTGCTGAGTGTAGAGCGGCAAGACACGCAGAAGACGCAGATACGCAGCTCTCCGAAGCTAAGTGCCGGTCCCGGGCTTCTTTCGGCACAAACCGCTCTCAGGAGCTCCCTGCGCTCGCCACAATGCTCTGTGTGCGAAGAAGCCGCTTCTTCGCCTCCGGGAGAATCGGCGAGCGGCAGCTTCCCAAAGGCGAAGATGCAAGCTGCAGCACACAGGCACAGTGTGGGCAGCATTCAGACTTAGAGAAAACAGTACTTTACCACTCTCCTGCCTTTTCCATGGTTATTCTATTGGAAAAGAACGAGTTTTGGACAACTACCTTTCATTCTTGCCAAACTCTTTGCAGACCCCCGTGAAAGCTTAAGAACAAAACTTTGGATGTTTTCTTTCCTGGCAGAGTTTCTCCTTGCAAGATATGGTGGAAAAGCTTTTGGCTGAGTGTAGAGCGGCAAGACACGCAGAAGACGCAGATACGCAGCTCTCCGAAGCTAAGTGCCGGTCCCGGGCTTCTTTCGGCACAAACCGCTCTCAGGAGCTCCCTGCGCTCGCCACAATGCTCTGTGTGCGAAGAAGCCGCTTCTTCGCCTCCGGGAGAATCGGCGAGCGGCAGCTTCCCAAAGGCGAAGATGCAAGCTGCGGCACACAGGCACAGTGTGGGCAGCCTTCAGACTTAGAGAAAACAGTACTTTACCACTCTCCTGCCTTTTCCATGGTTATTCTATTGGAAAAGAACGAGTTTTGGACAACTACCTTTCATTCTTGCCAAACTCTTTGCAGACCCCCGTGCAAGCTTTAGAAGAAGATTTTGGATGTTTTTTTTCCTGGCAGAGTTTCTCCTTGCAAGATATGGTGGAAAAGCTTTTTGCTGAGTGTAGAGCGGCAAGACACGCAGAAGACGCAGATACGCAGCTCTCCGAAGCTAAGTGCCGGTCCCGGGCTTCTTTCGGCACAAACCGCTCTCAGGAGCTCCCTGCGCTCGCCACAATGCTCTGTGTGCGAAGAAGCCGCTTCTTCGCCTCCGGGAGAATCGGCGAGCGGCAGCTTCCCAAAGGCGAAGATGCAAGCTGCAGCACACAGGCACAGTGTGGGCAGCATTCAGACTTAGAGAAAACAGTACTTTACCACTCTCCTGCCTTTTCCATGGTTATTCTATTGGAAAAGAACGAGTTTTGGACAACTACCTTTCATTCTTGCCAAACTCTTTGCAGACCCCCGTGCAAGCTTTAAAACAAGATTTTGGATGTTTTCTTTCCTGGCAGAGTTTCTCCTTGCAAGATATGGTGGAAAAGCTTTTTGCTGAGTGTAGAGCGGCAAGACACGCAGAAGACGCAGATACGCAGCTCTCCGAAGCTAAGTGCCGGTCCCGGGCTTCTTTCGGCACAAACCGCTCTCAGGAGCTCCCTGCGCTCGCCACAATGCTCTGTGTGCGAAGAAGCCGCTTCTTCGCCTCCGGGAGAATCGGCGAGCGGCAGCTTCCCAAAGGCGAAGATGCAAGCTGCGGCACACAGGCACAGTGTGGGCAGCCTTCAGACTTAGAGAAAACAGTACTTTACCACTCTCCTGCCTTTTCCATGGTTATTCTATTGGAAAAGAACGAGTTTTGGACAACTACCTTTCATTCTTGCCAAACTCTTTGCAGACCCCCGTGCAAGCTTTAGAAGAAGATTTTGGATGTTTTCTTTCCTGGCAGAGTTTCTCCTTGCAAGATATGGTGGAAAAGCTTTTTGCTGAGTGTAGAGCGGCAAGACACGCAGAAGACGCAGATACGCAGCTCTCCGAAGCTAAGTGCCGGTCCCGGGCTTCTTTCGGCACAAACCGCTCTCAGGAGCTCCCTGCGCTCGCCACAATGCTCTGTGTGCGAAGAAGCCGCTTCTTCGCCTCCGGGAGAATCGGCGAGCGGCAGCTTCCCAAAGGCGAAGATGCAAGCTGCAGCACACAGGCACAGTGTGGGCAGCCTTCAGACTTAGAGAAAACAGTACTTTACCACTCTCCTGCCTTTTCCATGGTTATTCTATTGGAAAAGAACGAGTTTTGGACAACTACCTTTCATTCTTGCCAAACTCTTTGCAGACCCCCGTGCAAGCTTTAGAAGAAGATTTTGGATGTTTTCTTTCCTGGCAGAGTTTCTCCTTGCAAGATATGCTGGAAAAGCTTTTTGCTGAGTGTAGAGCGGCAAGACACGCAGAAGACGCAGATACGCAGCTCTCCGAAGCTAAGTGCCGGTCCCGGGCTTCTTTCGGCACAAACCGCTCTCAGGAGCTCCCTGCGCTCGCCACAATGCTCTGTGTGCGAAGAAGCCGCTTCTTCGCCTCCGGGAGAATCGGCGAGCGGCAGCTTCCCAAAGGCGAAGATGCAAGCTGCAGCACACAGGCACAGTGTGGGCAGCATTCAGACTTAGAGAAAACAGTACTTTACCACTCTCCTGCCTTTTCCATGGTTATTCTATTGGAAAAGAACGAGTTTTGGACAACTACCTTTCATTCTTGCCAAACTCTTTGCAGACCCCCGTGCAAGCTTTAGAACAAGATTTTGGATGTTTTCTTTCCTGGCAGAGTTTCTCCTTGCAAGATATGGTGGAAAAGCTTTTTGCTGAGTGTAGAGCGGCAAGACACGCAGAAGACGCAGATACGCAGCTCTCCGAAGCTAAGTGCCGGTCCCGGGCTTCTTTCGGCACAAACCGCTCTCAGGAGCTCCCTGCGCTCGCCACAATGCTCTGTGTGCGAAGAAGCCGCTTCTTCGCCTCCGGGAGAATCGGCGAGCGGCAGCTTCCCAAAGGCGAAGATGCAAGCTGCGGCACACAGGCACAGTGTGGGCAGCCTTCAGACTTAGAGAAAACAGTACTTTACCACTCTCCTGCCTTTTCCATGGTTATTCTATTGGAAAAGAACGAGTTTTGGACAACTACCTTTCATTCTTGCCAAACTCTTTGCAGACCCCCGTGCAAGCTTTAGAACAAGATTTTGGATGTTTTCTTTCCTGGCAGAGTTTCTCCTTGCAAGATATGGTGGGAAAGCTTTTGGCTGAGTGTAGAGCGGCAAGACACGCAGAAGACGCAGATACGCAGCTCTCCGAAGCTAAGTGCCGGTCCCGGGCTTCTTTCGGCACAAACCGCTCTCAGGAGCTCCCTGCGCTCGCCACAATGCTCTGTGTGCGAAGAAGCCGCTTCTTCGCCTCCGGGAGAATCGGCGAGCGGCAGCTTCCCAAAGGCGAAGATGCAAGCTGCGGCACACAGGCACAGTGTGGGCAGCCTTCAGACTTAGAGAAAACAGTACTTTACCACTCTCCTGCCTTTTCCATGGTTATTCTATTGGAAAAGAACGAGTTTTGGACAACTACTTTTCATTCTTGCCAAACTCTTTGCAGACCCCCGTGCAAGCTTTAGAAGAAGATTTTGGATGTTTTTTTTCCTGGCAGAGTTTCTCCTTGCAAGATATGGTGGAAAAGCTTTTTGCTGAGTGTAGAGCGGCAAGACACGCAGAAGACGCAGATACGCAGCTCTCCGAAGCTAAGTGCCGGTCCCGGGCTTCTTTCGGCACAAACCGCTCTCAGGAGCTCCCTGCGCTCGCCACAATGCTCTGTGTGCGAAGAAGCCGCTTCTTCGCCTCCGGGAGAATCGGCGAGCGGCAGCTTCCCAAAGGCGAAGATGCAAGCTGCGGCACACAGGCACAGTGTGGGCAGCCTTCAGACTTAGAGAAAACAGTACTTTACCACTCTCCTGCCTTTTCCATGGTTATTCTATTGGAAAAGAACGAGTTTTGGACAACTACCTTTCATTCTTGCCAAACTCTTTGCAGACCCCCGTGCAAGCTTTAGAACAAGATTTTGGATGTTTTCTTTCCTGGCAGAGTTTCTCCTTGCAAGATATGCTGGAAAAGCTTTTTGCTGAGTGTAGAGCGGCAAGACACGCAGAAGACGCAGATACGCAGCTCTCCGAAGCTAAGTGCCGGTCCCGGGCTTCTTTCGGCACAAACCGCTCTCAGGAGCTCCCTGCGCTCGCCACAATGCTCTGTGTGCGAAGAAGCCGCTTCTTCGCCTCCGGGAGAATCGGCGAGCGGCAGCTTCCCAAAGGCGAAGATGCAAGCTGCAGCACACAGGCACAGTGTGGGCAGCCTTCAGACTTCGAGAAAACAGTACTTTACCACTCTCCTGCCTTTTCCATGGTTATTCTATTGGAAAAGAACGAGTTTTGGACAACTACCTTTCATTCTTGCCAAACTCTTTGCAGACCCCCGTGCAAGCTTTAGAACAAGATTTTGGATGTTTTCTTTCCTGGCAGAGTTTCTCCTTGCAAGATATGGTGGAAAAGCTTTTTGCTGAGTGTAGAGCGGCAAGACACGCAGAAGACGCAGATACGCAGCTCTCCGAAGCTAAGTGCCGGTCCCGGGCTTCTTTCGGCACAAACCGCTCTCAGGAGCTCCCTGCGCTCGCCACAATGCTCTGTGTGCGAAGAAGCCGCTTCTTCGCCTCCGGGAGAATCGGCGAGCGGCAGCTTCCCAAAGGCGAAGATGCAAGCTGCAGCACACAGGCACAGTGTGGGCAGCATTCAGACTTAGAGAAAACAGTACTTTACCACTCTCCTGCCTTTTCCATGGTTATTCTATTGGAAAAGAACGAGTTTTGGACAACTACCTTTCATTCTTGCCAAACTCTTTGCAGACCCCCGTGCAAGCTTTAGAACAAGATTTTGGATGTTTTCTTTCCTGGCAGAGTTTCTCCTTGCAAGATATGCTGGAAAAGCTTTTTGCTGAGTGTAGAGCGGCAAGACACGCAGAAGACGCAGATACGCAGCTCTCCGAAGCTAAGTGCCGGTCCCGGGCTTCTTTCGGCACAAACCGCTCTCAGGAGCTCCCTGCGCTCGCCACAATGTTCTGTGTGCGAAGAAGCTGCTTCTTCGCCTCCGGGAGAATCGGCGAGCGGCAGCTTCCCAAAGGCGAAGGTGCAAGCTGCGGCACACAGGCACAGTGTGGGCAGCCTTCAGACTTAGAGAAAACAGTACTTTACCACTCTCCTGCCTTTTCCATGGTTATTCTATTGGAAAAGAACGAGTTTTGGACAACTACCTTTCATTCTTGCCAAACTCTTTGCAGACCCCCGTGCAAGCTTTAGAACAAGATTTTGGATGTTTTCTTTCCTGGCAGAGTTTCTCCTTGCAAGATATGGTGGAAAAGCTTTTGGCTGAGTGTAGAGCGGCAAGACACGCAGAAGACGCAGATACGCAGCTCTCCGAAGCTAAGTGCCGGTCCCGGGCTTCTTTCGGCACAAACCGCTCTCAGGAGCTCCCTGCGCTCGCCACAATGCTCTGTGTGCGAAGAAGCCGCTTCTTCGCCTCCGGGAGAATCGGCGGGCGGCAGCTTCCCAAAGGCGAAGATGCAAGCTGCAGCACACAGGCACAGTGTGGGCAGCATTCAGACTTAGAGAAAACAGTACTTTAACACTCTCCTGCCTTTTCCATGGTTATTCTATTGGAAAAGAACGAGTTTTGGACAACTACTTTTCATTCTTGCCAAACTCTTTGCAGACCCCCGTGCAAGCTTAAGAACAAGATTTTGGATATTTTCTTTCCTGGCAGAGTTTCTCCTTGCAAGATATGGTGGAAAAGCTTTTGGCTGAGTGTAGAGCGGCAAGACACGCAGAAGACGCAGATACGCAGCTCTCCGAAGCTAAGTGCCGGTCCCGGGCTTCTTTCGGCACAAACCGCTCTCAGGAGCTCCCTGCGCTCGCCACAATGCTCTGTGTGCGAAGAAGCCGCTTCTTCGCCTCCGGGAGAATCGGCGAGCGGCAGCTTCCCAAAGGCGAAGATGCAAGCTGCGGCACACAGGCACAGTGTGGGCAGCCTTCAGACTTAGAGAAAACAGTACTTTACCACTCTCCTGCCTTTTCCATGGTTATTCTATTGGAAAAGAACGAGTTTTGGACAACTACCTTTCATTCTTGCCAAACTCTTTGCAGACCCCCGTGCAAGCTTTAGAACAAGATTTTGGATGTTTTCTTTCCTGGCAGAGTTTCTCCTTGCAAGATATGGTGGAAAAGCTTTTTGCTGAGTGTAGAGCGGCAAGACACGCAGAAGACGCAGATACGCAGCTCTCCGACGCTAAGTGCCGGTCCCGGGCTTCTTTCGGCACAAACCGCTCTCAGGAGCTCCCTGCGCTCGCCACAATGCTCTGTGTGCGAAGAAGCCGCTTCTTCGCCTGCGGGAGAATCGGCGAGCGGCAGCTTCCCAAAGGCGAAGATGCAAGCTGCGGCACACAGGCACAGTGTGGGCAGCCTTCAGACTTAGAGAAAACAGTACTTTACCACTCTCCTGCCTTTTCCATGGTTATTCTATTGGAAAAGAACGAGTTTTGGACAACTACCTTTCATTCTTGCCAAACTCTTTGCAGACCCCCGTGCAAGCTTTAGAACAAAACTTTGGATGTTTTCTTTCCTGGCAGAGTTTCTCCTTGCAAGATATGGTGGAAAAGCTTTTTGCTGAGTGTAGAGCGGCAAGACACGCAGAAGACGCAGATACGCAGCTCTCCGAAGCTAAGTGCCGGTCCCGGGCTTCTTTCGGCACAAACCGCTCTCAGGAGCTCCCTGCGCTCGCCACAATGCTCTGTGTGCGAAGAAGCCGCTTCTTCGCCTCCGGGAGAATCGGCGAGCGGCAGCTTCCCAAAGGCGAAGATGCAAGCTGCGGCACACAGGCACAGTGTGGGCAGCCTTCAGACTTAGAGAAAACAGTACTTTACCACTCTCCTGCCTTTTCCATGGTTATTCTATTGGAAAAGAACGAGTTTTGGACAACTACCTTTCATTCTTGCCAAACTCTTTGCAGACCCCCGTGCAAGCTTTAGAACAAGATTTTGGATGTTTTCTTTCCTGGCAGAGTTTCTCCTTGCAAGATATGGTGGAAAAGCTTTTTGCTGAGTGTAGAGCGGCAAGACACGCAGAAGACGCAGATACGCAGCTCTCCGAAGCTAAGTGCCGGTCCCGGGCTTCTTTCGGCACAAACCGCTCTCAGGAGCTCCCTGCGCTCGCCACAATGCTCTGTGTGCGAAGAAGCCGCTTCTTCGCCTCCGGGAGAATCGGCGAGCGGCAGCTTCCCAAAGGCGAAGATGCAAGCTGCGGCACACAGGCACAGTGTGGGCAGCCTTCAGACTTAGAGAAAACAGTACTTTACCACTCTCCTGCCTTTTCCATGGTTATTCTATTGGAAAAGAACGAGTTTTGGACAACTACCTTTCATTCTTGCCAAACTCTTTGCAGACCCCCGTGCAAGCTTTAGAACAAGATTTTGGATGTTTTCTTTCCTGGCAGAGTTTCTCCTTGCAAGATATGGTGGAAAAGCTTTTGGCTGAGTGTAGAGCGGCAAGACACGCAGAAGACGCAGATACGCAGCTCTCCGAAGCTAAGTGCCGGTCCCGGGCTTCTTTCGGCACAAACCGCTCTCAGGAGCTCCCTGCGCTCGCCACAATGCTCTGTGTGCGAAGAAGCCGCTTCTTCGCCTCCGGGAGAATCGGCGAGCGGCAGCTTCCCAAAGGCGAAGATGCAAGCTGCGGCACACAGGCACAGTGTGGGCAGCCTTCAGACTTAGAGAAAACAGTACTTTACCACTCTCCTGCCTTTTCCATGGTTATTCTATTGGAAAAGAACGAGTTTTGGACAACTACTTTTCATTCTTGCCAAACTCTTTGCAGACCCCCGTGCAAGCTTTAGAAGAAGATTTTGGATGTTTTTTTTCCTGGCAGAGTTTCTCCTTGCAAGATATGGTGGAAAAGCTTTTTGCTGAGTGTAGAGCGGCAAGACACGCAGAAGACGCAGATACGCAGCTCTCCGAAGCTAAGTGCCGGTCCCGGGCTTCTTTCGGCACAAACCGCTCTCAGGAGCTCCCTGCGCTCGCCACAATGCTCTGTGTGCGAAGAAGCCGCTTCTTCGCCTCCGGGAGAATCGGCGAGCGGCAGCTTCCCAAAGGCGAAGATGCAAGCTGCGGCACACAGGCACAGTGTGGGCAGCCTTCAGACTTAGAGAAAACAGTACTTTACCACTCTCCTGCCTTTTCCATGGTTATTCTATTGGAAAAGAACGAGTTTTGGACAACTACCTTTCATTCTTGCCAAACTCTTTGCAGACCCCCGTGCAAGCTTTAGAACAAGATTTTGGATGTTTTCTTTCCTGGCAGAGTTTCTCCTTGCAAGATATGGTGGAAAAGCTTTTTTGCTGAGTGTAGAGCGGCAAGACACGCAGAAGACGCAGATACGCAGCTCTCCGAAGCTAAGTGCCGGTCCCGGGCTTCTTTTGGCACAAACCGCTCTCAGGAGCTCCCTGCGCTCGCCACAATGCTCTGTGTGCGAAGAAGCCGCTTCTTCGCCTCCGGAGAATCGGCGAGCGGCAGCTTCCCAAAGGCGAAGATGCAAGCTGCGGCACACAGGCACAGTGTGGGCAGCCTTCAGACTTAGAGAAAACAGTACTTTACCACTCTCCTGCCTTTTCCATGGTTATTCTATTGGAAAAGAACGAGTTTTGGACAACTACCTTTCATTCTTGCCAAACTCTTTGCAGACCCCCGTGCAAGCTTAAGAACAAGATTTTGGATGTTTTCTTTCCTGGCAGAGTTTCTCCTTGCAAGATATGCTGGAAAAGCTTTTTGCTGAGTGTAGAGCGGCAAGACACGCAGAAGACGCAGATACGCAGCTCTCCGTAGCTAAGTGCCGGTCCCGGGCTTCTTTCGGCACAAACCGCTCTCAGGAGCTCCCTGCGCTCGCCACAATGCTCTGTGTGCGAAGAAGCCGCTTCTTCGCCTCCGGGAGAATCGGCGAGCGGCAGCTTCCCAAAGGCGAAGATGCAAGCTGCAGCACACAGGCACAGTGTGGGCAGCCTTCAGACTTAGAGAAAACAGTACTTTACCACTCTCCTGCCTTTTCCATGGTTATTCTATTGGAAAAGAACGAGTTTTGGACAACTACCTTTCATTCTTGCCAAACTCTTTGCAGACCCCCGTGCAAGCTTTAGAACAAGATTTTGGATGTTTTCTTTCCTGGCAGAGTTTCTCCTTGCAAGAT
Organism: Molothrus aeneus; assembly: GCF_037042795.1. Lineage (NCBI taxonomy): Eukaryota > Metazoa > Chordata > Aves > Passeriformes > Icteridae > Molothrus > Molothrus aeneus. The sequence goes on from NW_027098972.1 coordinate 85,991, forward strand.
ATGGTGGAAAAGCTTTTTGCTGAGTGTAGAGCGGCAAGACACGCAGAAGACGCAGATACGCAGCTCTCCGAAGCTAAGTGCCGGTCCCGGGCTTCTTTCGGCACAAACCGCTCTCAGGAGCTCCCTGCGCTCGCCACAATGCTCTGTGTGCGAAGAAGCCGCTTCTTCGCCTCCGGGAGAATCGGCGAGCGGCAGCTTCCCAAAGGCGAAGATGCAAGCTGCAGCACACAGGCACAGTGTGGGCAGCATTCAGACTTAGAGAAAACAGTACTTTACCACTCTCCTGCCTTTTCCATGGTTATTCTATTGGAAAAGAACGAGTTTTGGACAACTACCTTTCATTCTTGCCAAACTCTTTGCAGACCCCCGTGCAAGCTTTAGAACAAGATTTTGGATGTTTTCTTTCCTGGCAGAGTTTCTCCTTGCAAGATATGGTGGAAAAGCTTTTTGCTGAGTGTAGAGCGGCAAGACACGCAGAAGACGCAGATACGCAGCTCTCCGAAGCTAAGTGCCGGTCCCGGGCTTCTTTCGGCACAAACCGCTCTCAGGAGCTCCCTGCGCTCGCCACAATGCTCTGTGTGCGAAGAAGCCGCTTCTTCGCCTCCGGGAGAATCGGCGGGCGGCAGCTTCCCAAAGGCGAAGATGCAAGCTGCAGCACACAGGCACAGTGTGGGCAGCATTCAGACTTAGAGAAAACAGTACTTTACCACTCTCCTGCCTTTTCCATGGTTATTCTATTGGAAAAGAACGAGTTTTGGACAACTACTTTTCATTCTTGCCAAACTCTTTGCAGACCCCCGTGCAAGCTTAAGAACAAGATTTTGGATGTTTTCTTTCCTGGCAGAGTTTCTCCTTGCAAGATATGGTGGAAAAGCTTTTGGCTGAGTGTAGAGCGGCAAGACACGCAGAAGACGCAGATACGCAGCTCTCCGAAGCTAAGTGCCGGTCCCGGGCTTCTTTCGGCACAAACCGCTCTCAGGAGCTCCCTGCGCTCGCCACAATGCTCTGTGTGCGAAGAAGCCGCTTCTTCGCCTCCGGGAGAATCGGCGAGCGGCAGCTTCCCAAAGGCGAAGATGCAAGCTGCGGCACACAGGCACAGTGTGGGCAGCCTTCAGACTTAGAGAAAACAGTACTTTACCACTCTCCTGCCTTTTCCATGGTTATTCTATTGGAAAAGAACGAGTTTTGGACAACTACTTTTCATTCTTGCCAAACTCTTTGCAGACCCCCGTGCAAGCTTTAGAAGAAGATTTTGGATGTTTTTTTTCCTGGCAGAGTTTCTCCTTGCAAGATATGGTGGAAAAGCTTTTTGCTGAGTGTAGAGCGGCAAGACACGCAGAAGACGCAGATACGCAGCTCTCCGAAGCTAAGTGCCGGTCCCGGGCTTCTTTCGGCACAAACCGCTTTCAGGAGCTCCCTGCGCTCGCCACAATGCTCTGTGTGCGAAGAAGCCGCTTCTTCGCCTCCGGGAGAATCGGCGAGCGGCAGCTTCCCAAAGGCGAAGATGCAAGCTGCGGCACACAGGCACAGTGTGGGCAGCCTTCAGACTTAGAGAAAACAGTACTTTACCACTCTCCTGCCTTTTCCATGGTTATTCTATTGGAAAAGAACGAGTTTTGGACAACTACCTTTCATTCTTGCCAAACTCTTTGCAGACCCCCGTGCAAGCTTTAGAACAAGATTTTGGATGTTTCTTTCCTGGCAGAGTTTCTCCTTGCAAGATATGGTGGAAAAGCTTTTTGCTGAGTGTAGAGCGGCAAGACACGCAGAAGACGCAGATACGCAGCTCTCCGAAGCTAAGTGCCGGTCCCGGGCTTCTTTCGGCACAAACCGCTCTCAGGAGCTCCCTGCGCTCGCCACAATGCTCTGTGTGCGAAGAAGCCGCTTCTTCGCCTGCGGGAGAATCGGCGAGCGGCAGCTTCCCAAAGGCGAAGATGCAAGCTGCGGCACACAGGCACAGTGTGGGCAGCCTTCAGACTTAGAGAAAACAGTACTTTACCACTCTCCTGCCTTTTCCATGGTTATTCTATTGGAAAAGAACGAGTTTTGGACAACTACCTTTCATTCTTGCCAAACTCTTTTGCAGACCCCCGTGCAAGCTTTAGAACAAGATTTTGGATGTTTTCTTTCCTGGCAGAGTTTCTCCTTGCAAGATATGGTGGAAAAGCTTTTTGCTGAGTGTAGAGCGGCAAGACACGCAGAAGACGCAGATACGCAGCTCTCCGAAGCTAAGTGCCGGTCCCGGGCTTCTTTCGGCACAAACCGCTCTCAGGAGCTCCCTGCGCTCGCCACAATGCTCTGTGTGCGAAGAAGCCGCTTCTTCGCCTCCGGGAGAATCGGCGAGCGGCAGCTTCCCAAAGGCGAAGATGCAAGCTGCGGCACACAGGCACAGTGTGGGCAGCCTTCAGACTTAGAGAAAACAGTACTTTACCACTCTCCTGCCTTTTCCATGGTTATTCTATTGGAAAAGAACGAGTTTTGGACAACTACCTTTCATTCTTGCCAAACTCTTTGCAGACCCCCGTGCAAGCATAAAAACAAGATTTTGGATATTTTCTTTCCTGGCAGAGTTTCTCCTTGCAAGATATGGTGGAAAAGCTTTTGGCTGAGTGTAGAGCGGCAAGACACGCAGAAGACGCAGATACGCAGCTCTCCGAAGCTAAGTGCCGGTCCCGGGCTTCTTTCGGCACAAACCGCTCTCAGGAGCTCCCTGCGCTCGCCACAATGCTCTGTGTGCGAAGAAGCCGCTTCTTCGCCTGCGGGAGAATCGGCGAGCGGCAGCTTCCCAAAGGCGAAGATGCAAGCTGCGGCACACAGGCACAGTGTGGGCAGCCTTCAGACTTAGAGAAAACAGTACTTTACCACTCTCCTGCCTTTTCCATGGTTATTCTATTGGAAAAGAACGAGTTTTGGACAACTACCTTTCATTCTTGCCAAACTCTTTGCAGACCCCCGTGCAAGCTTTAGAACAAGATTTTGGATGTTTTCTTTCCTGGCAGAGTTTCTCCTTGCAAGATATGGTGGAAAAGCTTTTTGCTGAGTGTAGAGCGGCAAGACACGCAGAAGACGCAGATACGCAGCTCTCCGAAGCTAAGTGCCGGTCCCGGGCTTCTTTCGGCACAAACCGCTCTCAGGAGCTCCCTGCGCTCGCCACAATGCTCTGTGTGCGAAGAAGCCGCTTCTTCGCCTGCGGGAGAATCGGCGAGCGGCAGCTTCCCAAAGGCGAAGATGCAAGCTGCGGCACACAGGCACAGTGTGGGCAGCCTTCAGACTTAGAGAAAACAGTACTTTACCACTCTCCTGCCTTTTCCATGGTTATTCTATTGGAAAAGAACGAGTTTTGGACAACTACCTTTCATTCTTGCCAAACTCTTTGCAGACCCCCGTGCAAGCATAAAAACAAGATTTTGGATATTTTCTTTCCTGGCAGAGTTTCTCCTTGCAAGATATGGTGGAAAAGCTTTTGGCTGAGTGTAGAGCGGCAAGACACGCAGAAGACGCAGATACGCAGCTCTCCGAAGCTAAGTGCCGGTCCCGGGCTTCTTTCGGCACAAACCGCTCTCAGGAGCTCCCTGCGCTCGCCACAATGCTCTGTGTGCGAAGAAGCCGCTTCTTCGCCTGCGGGAGAATCGGCGAGCGGCAGCTTCCCAAAGGCGAAGATGCAAGCTGCAGCACACAGGCACAGTGTGGGCAGCATTCAGACTTAGAGAAAACAGTACTTTACCACTCTCCTGCCTTTTCCATGGTTATTCTATTGGAAAAGAACGAGTTTTGGACAACTACCTTTCATTCTTGCCAAACTCTTTGCAGACCCCCGTGCAAGCTTTAGAACAAGATTTTGGATGTTTTCTTTCCTGGCAGAGTTTCTCCTTGCAAGATATGGTGGAAAAGCTTTTTGCTGAGTGTAGAGCGGCAAGACACGCAGAAGACGCAGATACGCAGCTCTCCGAAGCTAAGTGCCGGTCCCGGGCTTCTTTCGGCACAAACCGCTCTCAGGAGCTCCCTGCGCTCGCCACAATGCTCTGTGTGCGAAGAAGCCGCTTCTTCGCCTCCGGGAGAATCGGCGAGCGGCAGCTTCCCAAAGGCGAAGATGCAAGCTGCAGCACACAGGCACAGTGTGGGCAGCCTTCAGACTTAGAGAAAACAGTACTTTACCACTCTCCTGCCTTTTCCATGGTTATTCTATTGGAAAAGAACGAGTTTTGGACAACCACCTTTCATTCTTGCCAAACTCTTTGCAGACCCCCGTGCAAGCTTTAGAACAAGATTTTGGATGTTTTCTTTCCTGGCAGAGTTTCTCCTTGCAAGATATGGTGGAAAAGCTTTTTGCTGAGTGTAGAGCGGCAAGACACGCAGAAGACGCAGATACGCAGCTCTCCGAAGCTAAGTGCCGGTCCCGGGCTTCTTTCGGCACAAACCGCTCTCAGGAGCTCCCTGCGCTCGCCACAATGCTCTGTGTGCGAAGAAGCCGCTTCTTCGCCTCCGGGAGAATCGGCGAGCGGCAGCTTCCCAAAGGCGAAGATGCAAGCTGTAGCACACAGGCACAGTGTGGGCAGCCTTCAGACTTAGAGAAAACAATACTTTACCACTCTCCTGCCTTTTCCATGGTTATTCTATTGGAAAAGAACGAGTTTTGGACAACTACCTTTCATTCTTGCCAAACTCTTTGCAGACCCCCGTGCAAGCTTTAGAACAAGATTTTGGATGTTTTCTTTCCTGGCAGAGTTTCTCCTTGCAAGATATGGTGGAAAAGCTTTTTGCTGAGTGTAGAGCGGCAAGACACGCAGAAGACGCAGATACGCAGCTCTCCGACGCTAAGTGCCGGTCCCGGGCTTCTTTCGGCACAAACCGCTCTCAGGAGCTCCCTGCGCTCGCCACAATGCTCTGTGTGCGAAGAAGCCGCTTCTTCGCCTCCGGGAGAATCGGCGAGCGGCAGCTTCCCAAAGGCGAAGATGCAAGCTGCGGCACACAGGCACAGTGTGGGCAGCCTTCAGACTTAGAGAACACAGTACTTTAACACTCTCCTGCCTTTTCCATGGTTATTCTATTGGAAAAGAACGAGTTTTGGACAACTACCTTTCATTCTTGCCAAACTCTTTGCAGACCCCCGTGAAAGCTTTAGAACAAGATTTTGGATGTTTTCTTTCCTGGCAGAGTTTCTCCTTGCAAGATATGCTGGAAAAGCTTTTTGCTGAGTGTAGAGCGGCAAGACACGCAGAAGACGCAGATACGCAGCTCTCCGAAGCTAAGTGCCGGTCCCGGGCTTCTTTCGGCACAAACCGCTCTCAGGAGCTCCCTGCGCTCGCCACAATGCTCTGTGTGCGAAGAAGCCGCTTCTTCGCCTCCGGGAGAATCGGCGAGCGGCAGCTTCCCAAAGGCGAAGATGCAAGCTGCAGCACACAGGCACAGTGTGGGCAGCATTCAGACTTAGAGAAAACAGTACTTTACCACTCTCCTGCCTTCTCCATGGTTATTCTATTGGAAAAGAACGAGTTTTGGACAACTACCTTTCATTCTTGCCAAACTCTTTGCAGACCCCCGTGCAAGCTTTAGAAGAAGATTTTGGATGTTTTCTTTCCTGGCAGAGTTTCTCCTTGCAAGATATGGTGGAAAAGCTTTTTGCTGAGTGTAGAGCGGCAAGACACGCAGAAGACGCAGATACGCAGCTCTCCGAAGCTAAGTGCCGGTCCCGGGCTTCTTTCGGCACAAACCGCTCTCAGGAGCTCCCTGCGCTCGCCACAATGCTCTGTGTGCGAAGAAGCCGCTTCTTCGCCTCCGGGAGAATCGGCGAGCGGCAGCTTCCCAAAGGCGAAGATGCAAGCTGCAGCACACAGGCACAGTGTGGGCAGCCTTCAGACTTAGAGAAAACAGTACTTTACCACTCTCCTGCCTTTTCCATGGTTATTCTATTGGAAAAGAACGAGTTTTGGACAACTACCTTTCATTCTTGCCAAACTCTTTGCAGACCCCCGTGCAAGCTTTAGAACAAGATTTTGGATGTTTTCTTTCCTGGCAGAGTTTCTCCTTGCAAGATATGCTGGAAAAGCTTTTTGCTGAGTGTAGAGCGGCAAGACACGCAGAAGACGCAGATACGCAGCTCTCCGAAGCTAAGTGCCGGTCCCGGGCTTCTTTCGGCACAAACCGCTCTCAGGAGCTCCCTGCGCTCGCCACAATGCTCTGTGTGCGAAGAAGCCGCTTCTTCGCCTCCGGGAGAATCGGCGAGCGGCAGCTTCCCAAAGGCGAAGATGCAAGCTGCAGCACACAGGCACAGTGTGGGCAGCATTCAGACTTAGAGAAAACAGTACTTTACCACTCTCCTGCCTTTTCCATGGTTATTCTATTGGAAAAGAACGAGTTTTGGACAACTACCTTTCATTCTTGCCAAACTCTTTGCAGACCCCCGTGCAAGCTTTAGAACAAGATTTTGGATGTTTTCTTTCCTGGCAGAGTTTCTCCTTGCAAGATATGGTGGAAAAGCTTTTTGCTGAGTGTAGAGCGGCAAGACACGCAGAAGACGCAGATACGCAGCTCTCCGACGCTAAGTGCCGGTCCCGGGCTTCTTTCGGCACAAACCGCTCTCAGGAGCTCCCTGCGCTCGCCACAATGCTCTGTGTGCGAAGAAGCCGCTTCTTCGCCTCCGGGAGAATCGGCGAGCGGCAGCTTCCCAAAGGCGAAGATGCAAGCTGCGGCACACAGGCACAGTGTGGGCAGCCTTCAGACTTAGAGAAAACAGTACTTTAACACTCTCCTGCCTTTTCCATGGTTATTCTATTGGAAAAGAACGAGTTTTGGACAACTACCTTTCATTCTTGCCAAACTCTTTGCAGACCCCCGTGCAAGCTTTAGAACAAGATTTTGGATGTTTTCTTTCCTGGCAGAGTTTCTCCTTGCAAGATATGGTGGAAAAGCTTTTGGCTGAGTGTAGAGCGGCAAGACACGCAGAAGACGCAGATACGCAGCTCTCCGAAGCTAAGTGCCGGTCCCGGGCTTCTTTCGGCACAAACCGCTCTCAGGAGCTCCCTGCGCTCGCCACAATGCTCTGTGTGCGAAGAAGCCGCTTCTTCGCCTCCGGGAGAATCGGCGAGCGGCAGCTTCCCAAAGGCGAAGATGCAAGCTGCAGCACACAGGCACAGTGTGGGCAGCATTCAGACTTAGAGAAAACAGTACTTTACCACTCTCCTGCCTTCTCCATGGTTATTCTATTGGAAAAGAACGAGTTTTGGACAACTACCTTTCATTCTTGCCAAACTCTTTGCAGACCCCCGTGAAAGCTTAAGAACAAAACTTTGGATGTTTTCTTTCCTGGCAGAGTTTCTCCTTGCAAGATATGGTGGAAAAGCTTTTTGCTGAGTGTAGAGCGGCAAGACACGCAGAAGACGCAGATACGCAGCTCTCCGAAGCTAAGTGCCGGTCCCGGGCTTCTTTCGGCACAAACCGCTCTCAGGAGCTCCCTGCGCTCGCCACAATGCTCTGTGTGCGAAGAAGCCGCTTCTTCGCCTCCGGGAGAATCGGCGAGCGGCAGCTTCCCAAAGGCGAAGATGCAAGCTGCGGCACACAGGCACAGTGTGGGCAGCCTTCAGACTTAGAGAAAACAGTACTTTACCACTCTCCTGCCTTTTCCATGGTTATTCTATTGGAAAAGAACGAGTTTTGGACAACTACCTTTCATTCTTGCCAAACTCTTTGCAGACCCCCGTGCAAGCTTTAGAACAAGATTTTGGATGTTTTCTTTCCTGGCAGAGTTTCTCCTTGCAAGATATGGTGGAAAAGCTTTTGGCTGAGTGTAGAGCGGCAAGACACGCAGAAGACGCAGATACGCAGCTCTCCGAAGCTAAGTGCCGGTCCCGGGCTTCTTTCGGCACAAACCGCTCTCAGGAGCTCCCTGCGCTCGCCACAATGCTCTGTGTGCGAAGAAGCCGCTTCTTCGCCTCCGGGAGAATCGGCGAGCGGCAGCTTCCCAAAGGCGAAGATGCAAGCTGCAGCACACAGGCACAGTGTGGGCAGCATTCAGACTTAGAGAAAACAGTACTTTACCACTCTCCTGCCTTTTCCATGGTTATTCTATTGGAAAAGAACGAGTTTTGGACAACTACCTTTCATTCTTGCCAAACTCTTTGCAGACCCCCGTGCAAGCTTTAGAACAAGATTTTGGATGTTTTCTTTCCTGGCAGAGTTTCTCCTTGCAAGATATGGTGGAAAAGCTTTTTGCTGAGTGTAGAGCGGCAAGACACGCAGAAGACGCAGATACGCAGCTCTCCGACGCTAAGTGCCGGTCCCGGGCTTCTTTCGGCACAAACCGCTCTCAGGAGCTCCCTGCGCTCGCCACAATGCTCTGTGTGCGAAGAAGCCGCTTCTTCGCCTCCGGGAGAATCGGCGAGCGGCAGCTTCCCAAAGGCGAAGATGCAAGCTGCGGCACACAGGCACAGTGTGGGCAGCCTTCAGACTTAGAGAAAACAGTACTTTAACACTCTCCTGCCTTTTCCATGGTTATTCTATTGGAAAAGAACGAGTTTTGGACAACTACCTTTCATTCTTGCCAAACTCTTTGCAGACCCCCGTGCAAGCTTTAGAACAAGATTTTGGATGTTTTCTTTCCTGGCAGAGTTTCTCCTTGCAAGATATGGTGGAAAAGCTTTTGGCTGAGTGTAGAGCGGCAAGACACGCAGAAGACGCAGATACGCAGCTCTCCGAAGCTAAGTGCCGGTCCCGGGCTTCTTTCGGCACAAACCGCTCTCAGGAGCTCCCTGCGCTCGCCACAATGCTCTGTGTGCGAAGAAGCCGCTTCTTCGCCTCCGGGAGAATCGGCGAGCGGCAGCTTCCCAAAGGCGAAGATGCAAGCTGCAGCACACAGGCACAGTGTGGGCAGCATTCAGACTTAGAGAAAACAGTACTTTACCACTCTCCTGCCTTCTCCATGGTTATTCTATTGGAAAAGAACGAGTTTTGGACAACTACCTTTCATTCTTGCCAAACTCTTTGCAGACCCCCGTGAAAGCTTAAGAACAAAACTTTGGATGTTTTCTTTCCTGGCAGAGTTTCTCCTTGCAAGATATGGTGGAAAAGCTTTTTGCTGAGTGTAGAGCGGCAAGACACGCAGAAGACGCAGATACGCAGCTCTCCGAAGCTAAGTGCCGGTCCCGGGCTTCTTTCGGCACAAACCGCTCTCAGGAGCTCCCTGCGCTCGCCACAATGCTCTGTGTGCGAAGAAGCCGCTTCTTCGCCTCCGGGAGAATCGGCGAGCGGCAGCTTCCCAAAGGCGAAGATGCAAGCTGCGGCACACAGGCACAGTGTGGGCAGCCTTCAGACTTAGAGAAAACAGTACTTTACCACTCTCCTGCCTTTTCCATGGTTATTCTATTGGAAAAGAACGAGTTTTGGACAACTACCTTTCATTCTTGCCAAACTCTTTGCAGACCCCCGTGCAAGCTTTAGAACAAGATTTTGGATGTTTTCTTTCCTGGCAGAGTTTCTCCTTGCAAGATATGGTGGAAAAGCTTTTTGCTGAGTGTAGAGCGGCAAGACACGCAGAAGACGCAGATACGCAGCTCTCCGAAGCTAAGTGCCGGTCCCGGGCTTCTTTCGGCACAAACCGCTCTCAGGAGCTCCCTGCGCTCGCCACAATGCTCTGTGTGCGAAGAAGCCGCTTCTTTGCCTCCGGGAGAATCGGCGAGCGGCAGCTTCCCAAAGGCGAAGATGCAAGCTGCAGCACACAGGCACAGTGTGGGCAGCATTCAGACTTAGAGAAAACAGTACTTTACCACTCTCCTGCCTTTTCCATGGTTATTCTATTGGAAAAGAACGAGTTTTGGACAACTACCTTTCATTCTTGCCAAACTCTTTGCAGACCCCCGTGCAAGCTTTAGAACAAGATTTTGGATGTTTTCTTTCCTGGCAGAGTTTCTCCTTGCAAGATATGGTGGAAAAGCTTTTTGCTGAGTGTAGAGCGGCAAGACACGCAGAAGACGCAGATACGCAGCTCTCCGAAGCTAAGTGCCGGTCCCGGGCTTCTTTCGGCACAAACCGCTCTCAGGAGCTCCCTGCGCTCGCCACAATGCTCTGTGTGCGAAGAAGCCGCTTCTTCGCCTCCGGGAGAATCGGCGAGCGGCAGCTTCCCAAAGGCGAAGATGCAAGCTGCGGCACACAGGCACAGTGTGGGCAGCCTTCAGACTTAGAGAAAACAGTACTTTACCACTCTCCTGCCTTTTCCATGGTTATTCTATTGGAAAAGAACGAGTTTTGGACAACTACCTTTCATTCTTGCCAAACTCTTTGCAGACCCCCGTGCAAGCTTTAGAAGAAGATTTTGGATGTTTTCTTTCCTGGCAGAGTTTCTCCTTGCAAGATATGGTGGAAAAGCTTTTGGCTGAGTGTAGAGCGGCAAGACACGCAGAAGACGCAGATACGCAGCTCTCCGAAGCTAAGTGCCGGTCCCGGGCTTCTTTCGGCACAAACCGCTCTCAGGAGCTCCCTGCGCTCGCCACAATGCTCTGTGTGCGAAGAAGCCGCTTCTTCGCCTCCGGGAGAATCGGCGAGCGGCAGCTTCCCAAAGGCGAAGATGCAAGCTGCAGCACACAGGCACAGTGTGGGCAGCCTTCAGACTTAGAGAAAACAGTACTTTACCACTCTCCTGCCTTTTCCATGGTTATTCTATTGGAAAAGAACGAGTTTTGGACAACTACCTTTCATTCTTGCCAAACTCTTTGCAGACCCCCGTGCAAGCTTTAGAACAAGATTTTGGATGTTTTCTTTCCTGGCAGAGTTTCTCCTTGCAAGATATGCTGGAAAAGCTTTTTGCTGAGTGTAGAGCGGCAAGACACGCAGAAGACGCAGATACGCAGCTCTCCGAAGCTAAGTGCCGGTCCCGGGCTTCTTTCGGCACAAACCGCTCTCAGGAGCTCCCTGCGCTCGCCACAATGCTCTGTGTGCGAAGAAGCCGCTTCTTCGCCTGCGGGAGAATCGGCGAGCGGCAGCTTCCCAAAGGCGAAGATGCAAGCTGCAGCACACAGGCACAGTGTGGGCAGCATTCAGACTTAGAGAAAACAGTACTTTACCACTCTCCTGCCTTTTCCATGGTTATTCTATTGGAAAAGAACGAGTTTTGGACAACTACCTTTCATTCTTGCCAAACTCTTTGCAGACCCCCGTGCAAGCTTTAGAACAAGATTTTGGATGTTTTCTTTCCTGGCAGAGTTTCTCCTTGCAAGATATGGTGGAAAAGCTTTTTGCTGAGTGTAGAGCGGCAAGACACGCAGAAGACGCAGATACGCAGCTCTCCGAAGCTAAGTGCCGGTCCCGGGCTTCTTTCGGCACAAACCGCTCTCAGGAGCTCCCTGCGCTCGCCACAATGCTCTGTGTGCGAAGAAGCCGCTTCTTCGCCTCCAGGAGAATCGGCGAGCGGCAGCTTCCCAAAGGCGAAGATGCAAGCTGCAGCACACAGGCACAGTGTGGGCAGCCTTCAGACTTAGAGAAAACAGTACTTTACCACTCTCCTGCCTTTTCCATGGTTATTCTATTGGAAAAGAACGAGTTTTGGACAACTACCTTTCATTCTTGCCAAACTCTTTGCAGACCCTCGTGCAAGCTTAAGAACAAGATTTTGGATGTTTTCTTTCCTGGCAGAGTTTCTCCTTGCAAGATATGGTGGAAAAGCTTTTGGCTGAGTGTAGAGCGGCAAGACACGCAGAAGACGCAGATACGCAGCTCTCCGAAGCTAAGTGCCGGTCCCGGGCTTCTTTCGGCACAAACCGCTCTCAGGAGCTCCCTGCGCTCGCCACAATGCTCTGTGTGCGAAGAAGCCGCTTCTTCGCCTCCGGGAGAATCGGCGAGCGGCAGCTTCCCAAAGGCGAAGATGCAAGCTGCAGCACACAGGCACAGTGTGGGCAGCCTTCAGACTTAGAGAAAACAGTACTTTACCACTCTCCTGCCTTTTCCATGGTTATTCTATTGGAAAAGAACGAGTTTTGGACAACTACCTTTCATTCTTGCCAAACTCTTTGCAGACCCCCGTGCAAGCTTTAGAACAAGATTTTGGATGTTTTCTTTCCTGGCAGAGTTTCTCCTTGCAAGATATGGTGGAAAAGCTTTTTGCTGAGTGTAGAGCGGCAAGACACGCAGAAGACGCAGATACGCAGCTCTCCGAAGCTAAGTGCCGGTCCCGGGCTTCTTTCGGCACAAACCGCTCTCAGGAGCTCCCTGCGCTCGCCACAATGCTCTGTGTGCGAAGAAGCCGCTTCTTCGCCTCCGGGAGAATCGGCGAGCGGCAGCTTCCCAAAGGCAAAGATGCAAGCTGCGGCACACAGGCACAGTGTGGGCAGCCTTCAGACTTAGAGAAAACAGTACTTTACCACTCTCCTGCCTTTTCCATGGTTATTCTATTGGAAAAGAACGAGTTTTGGACAACTACCTTTCATTCTTGCCAAACTCTTTGCAGACCCCCGTGCAAGCTTTAGAACAAGATTTTGGATGTTTTCTTTCCTGGCAGAGTTTCTCCTTGCAAGATATGCTGGAAAAGCTTTTTGCTGAGTGTAGAGCGGCAAGACACGCAGAAGACGCAGATACGCAGCTCTCCGAAGCTAAGTGCCGGTCCCGGGCTTCTTTCGGCACAAACCGCTCTCAGGAGCTCCCTGCGCTCGCCACAATGCTCTGTGTGCGAAGAAGCCGCTTCTTCGCCTCCGGGAGAATCGGCGAGCGGCAGCTTCCCAAAGGCGAAGATGCAAGCTGCAGCACACAGGCACAGTGTGGGCAGCCTTCAGACTTCGAGAAAACAGTACTTTACCACTCTCCTGCCTTTTCCATGGTTATTCTATTGGAAAAGAACGAGTTTTGGACAACTACCTTTCATTCTTGCCAAACTCTTTGCACACCCCCGTGCAAGCTTTAGAACAAGATTTTGGATGTTTTCTTTCCTGGCAGAGTTTCTCCTTGCAAGATATGGTGGAAAAGCTTTTTGCTGAGTGTAGAGCGGCAAGACACGCAGAAGACGCAGATACGCAGCTCTCCGAAGCTAAGTGCCGGTCCCGGCCTTCTTTCGGCACAAACCGCTCTCAGGAGCTCCCTGCGCTCGCCACAATGCTCTGTGTGCGAAGAAGCCGCTTCTTCGCCTCCGGGAGAATCGGCGAGCGGCAGCTTCCCAAAGGCGAAGATGCAAGCTGCAGCACACAGGCACAGTGTGGGCAGCATTCAGACTTAGAGAAAACAGTACTTTACCACTCTCCTGCCTTTTCCATGGTTATTCTATTGGAAAAGAACGAGTTTTGGACAACTACCTTTCATTCTTGCCAAACTCTTTGCAGACCCCCGTGCAAGCTTTAGAACAAGATTTTGGATGTTTTCTTTCCTGGCAGAGTTTCTCCTTGCAAGATATGGTGGAAAAGCTTTTGGCTGAGTGTAGAGCGGCAAGACACGCAGAAGACGCAGATACGCAGCTCTCCGAAGCTAAGTGCCGGTCCCGGGCTTCTTTCGGCACAAACCGCTCTCAGGAGCTCCCTGCGCTCGCCACAATGCTCTGTGTGCGAAGAAGCCGCTTCTTCGCCTCCGGGAGAATCGGCGGGCGGCAGCTTCCCAAAGGCGAAGATGCAAGCTGCAGCACACAGGCACAGTGTGGGCAGCATTCAGACTTAGAGAAAACAGTACTTTAACACTCTCCTGCCTTTTCCATGGTTATTCTATTGGAAAAGAACGAGTTTTGGACAACTACCTTTCATTCTTGCCAAACTCTTTGCAGACCCCCGTGCAAGCTTAAGAACAAGATTTTGGATATTTTCTTTCCTGGCAGAGTTTCTCCTTGCAAGATATGGTGGAAAAGCTTTTGGCTGAGTGTAGAGCGGCAAGACACGCAGAAGACGCAGATACGCAGCTCTCCGAAGCTAAGTGCCGGTCCCGGGCTTCTTTCGGCACAAACCGCTCTCAGGAGCTCCCTGCGCTCGCCACAATGCTCTGTGTGCGAAGAAGCCGCTTCTTCGCCTCCGGGAGAATCGGCGAGCGGCAGCTTCCCAAAGGCGAAGATGCAAGCTGCGGCACACAGGCACAGTGTGGGCAGCCTTCAGACTTAGAGAAAACAGTACTTTACCACTCTCCTGCCTTTTCCATGGTTATTCTATTGGAAAAGAACGAGTTTTGGACAACTACTTTTCATTCTTGCCAAACTCTTTGCAGACCCCCGTGCAAGCTTTAGAAGAAGATTTTGGATGTTTTTTTCCCTGGCAGAGTTTCTCCTTGCAAGATATGGTGGAAAAGCTTTTTGCTGAGTGTAGAGCGGCAAGACACGCAGAAGACGCAGATACGCAGCTCTCCGAAGCTAAGTGCCGGTCCCGGGCTTCTTTCGGCACAAACCGCTTTCAGGAGCTCCCTGCGCTCGCCACAATGCTCTGTGTGCGAAGAAGCCGCTTCTTCGCCTGCGGGAGAATCGGCGAGCGGCAGCTTCCCAAAGGCGAAGATGCAAGCTGCAGCACACAGGCACAGTGTGGGCAGCATTCAGACTTAGAGAAAACAGTACTTTACCACTCTCCTGCCTTTTCCATGGTTATTCTATTGGAAAAGAACGAGTTTTGGACAACTACCTTTCATTCTTGCCAAACTCTTTGCAGACCCCCGTGCAAGCTTTAGAACAAGATTTTGGATGTTTTCTTTCCTGGCAGAGTTTCTCCTTGCAAGATATGGTGGAAAAGCTTTTGGCTGAGTGTAGAGCGGCAAGACACGCAGAAGACGCAGATACGCAGCTCTCCGAAGCTAAGTGCCGGTCCCGGGCTTCTTTCGGCACAAACCGCTCTCAGGAGCTCCCTGCGCTCGCCACAATGCTCTGTGTGCGAAGAAGCCGCTTCTTCGCCTCCGGGAGAATCGGCGAGCGGCAGCTTCCCAAAGGCGAAGATGCAAGCTGCGGCACACAGGCACAGTGTGGGCAGCCTTCAGACTTAGAGAAAACAGTACTTTACCACTCTCCTGCCTTTTCCATGGTTATTCTATTGGAAAAGAACGAGTTTTGGACAACTACCTTTCATTCTTGCCAAACTCTTTGCAGACCCCCGTGCAAGCTTTAGAAGAAGATTTTGGATGTTTTCTTTCCTGGCAGAGTTTCTCCTTGCAAGATATGGTGGAAAAGCTTTTTGCTGAGTGTAGAGCGGCAAGACACGCAGAAGACGCAGATACGCAGCTCTCCGAAGCTAAGTGCCGGTCCCGGGCTTCTTTCGGCACAAACCGCTCTCAGGAGCTCCCTGCGCTCGCCACAATGCTCTGTGTGCGAAGAAGCCGCTTCTTCGCCTCCGGGAGAATCGGCGAGCGGCAGCTTCCCAAAGGCGAAGATGCAAGCTGCAGCACACAGGCACAGTGTGGGCAGCCTTCAGACTTAGAGAAAACAGTACTTTACCACTCTCCTGCCTTTTCCATGGTTATTCTATTGGAAAAGAACGAGTTTTGGACAACTACCTTTCATTCTTGCCAAACTCTTTGCAGACCCCCGTGCAAGCTTTAGAAGAAGATTTTGGATGTTTTCTTTCCTGGCAGAGTTTCTCCTTGCAAGATATGCTGGAAAAGCTTTTTGCTGAGTGTAGAGCGGCAAGACACGCAGAAGACGCAGATACGCAGCTCTCCGAAGCTAAGTGCCGGTCCCGGGCTTCTTTCGGCACAAACCGCTCTCAGGAGCTCCCTGCGCTCGCCACAATGCTCTGTGTGCGAAGAAGCCGCTTCTTCGCCTCCGGGAGAATCGGCGAGCGGCAGCTTCCCAAAGGCGAAGATGCAAGCTGCAGCACACAGGCACAGTGTGGGCAGCATTCAGACTTAGAGAAAACAGTACTTTACCACTCTCCTGCCTTTTCCATGGTTATTCTATTGGAAAAGAACGAGTTTTGGACAACTACCTTTCATTCTTGCCAAACTCTTTGCAGACCCCCGTGCAAGCTTTAGAACAAGATTTTGGATGTTTTCTTTCCTGGCAGAGTTTCTCCTTGCAAGATATGGTGGAAAAGCTTTTTGCTGAGTGTAGAGCGGCAAGACACGCAGAAGACGCAGATACGCAGCTCTCCGAAGCTAAGTGCCGGTCCCGGGCTTCTTTCGGCACAAACCGCTCTCAGGAGCTCCCTGCGCTCGCCACAATGCTCTGTGTGCGAAGAAGCCGCTTCTTCGCCTCCGGGAGAATCGGCGAGCGGCAGCTTCCCAAAGGCGAAGATGCAAGCTGCGGCACACAGGCACAGTGTGGGCAGCCTTCAGACTTAGAGAAAACAGTACTTTACCACTCTCCTGCCTTTTCCATGGTTATTCTATTGGAAAAGAACGAGTTTTGGACAACTACCTTTCATTCTTGCCAAACTCTTTGCAGACCCCCGTGCAAGCTTTAGAACAAGATTTTGGATGTTTTCTTTCCTGGCAGAGTTTCTCCTTGCAAGATATGGTGGGAAAGGTTTTGGCTGAGTGTAGAGCGGCAAGACACGCAGAAGACGCAGATACGCAGCTCTCCGAAGCTAAGTGCCGGTCCCGGGCTTCTTTCGGCACAAACCGCTCTCAGGAGCTCCCTGCGCTCGCCACAATGCTCTGTGTGCGAAGAAGCCGCTTCTTCGCCTCCGGGAGAATCGTCGAGCGGCAGCTTCCCAAAGGCGAAGATGCAAGCTGCAGCACACAGGCACAGTGTGGGCAGCCTTCAGACTTAGAGAAAACAGTACTTTACCACTCTCCTGCCTTTTCCATGGTTATTCTATTGGAAAAGAACGAGTTTTGGACAACTACCTTTCATTCTTGCCAAACTCTTTGCAGACCCCCGTGCAAGCTTTAGAAGAAGATTTTGGATGTTTTTTTTCCTGGCAGAGTTTCTCCTTGCAAGATATGGTGGAAAAGCTTTTTGCTGAGTGTAGAGCGGCAAGACACGCAGAAGACGCAGATACGCAGCTCTCCGAAGCTAAGTGCCGGTCCCGGGCTTCTTTCGGCACAAACCGCTCTCAGGAGCTCCCTGCGCTCGCCACAAT
The DNA here is from genome assembly GCF_037042795.1 of Molothrus aeneus. NCBI lineage: Eukaryota > Metazoa > Chordata > Aves > Passeriformes > Icteridae > Molothrus > Molothrus aeneus. Next base: position 102,940 of record NW_027098972.1, read on the forward strand.
GCTCTGTGTGCGAAGAAGCCGCTTCTTCGCCTCCGGGAGAATCGGCGAGCGGCAGCTTCCCAAAGGCGAAGATGCAAGCTGCAGCACACAGGCACAGTGTGGGCAGCATTCAGACTTAGAGAAAACAGTACTTTACCACTCTCCTGCCTTTTCCATGGTTATTCTATTGGAAAAGAACGAGTTTTGGACAACTACCTTTCATTCTTGCCAAACTCTTTGCAGACCCCCGTGCAAGCTTTAGAACAAGATTTTGGATGTTTTCTTTCCTGGCAGAGTTTCTCCTTGCAAGATATGGTGGAAAAGCTTTTTGCTGAGTGTAGAGCGGCAAGACACGCAGAAGACGCAGATACGCAGCTCTCCGAAGCTAAGTGCCGGTCCCGGGCTTCTTTCGGCACAAACCGCTCTCAGGAGCTCCCTGCGCTCGCCACAATGCTCTATGTGCGAAGAAGCCGCTTCTTCGCCTCCGGGAGAATCGGCGAGCGGCAGCTTCCCAAAGGCGAAGATGCAAGCTGCGGCACACAGGCACAGTGTGGGCAGCCTTCAGACTTAGAGAAAACAGTACTTTACCACTCTCCTGCCTTTTCCATGGTTATTCTATTGGAAAAGAACGAGTTTTGGACAACTACCTTTCATTCTTGCCAAACTCTTTGCAGACCCCCGTGCAAGCTTTAGAACAAGATTTTGGATGTTTTCTTTCCTGGCAGAGTTTCTCCTTGCAAGATATGCTGGAAAAGCTTTTTGCTGAGTGTAGAGCGGCAAGACACGCAGAAGACGCAGATACGCAGCTCTCCGAAGCTAAGTGCCGGTCCCGGGCTTCTTTCGGCACAAACCGCTCTCAGGAGCTCCCTGCGCTTGCCACAATGCTCTGTGTGCGAAGAAGCCGCTTCTTCGCCTGCGGGAGAATCGGCGAGCGGCAGCTTCCCAAAGGCGAAGATGCAAGCTGCGGCACACAGGCACAGTGTGGGCAGCCTTCAGACTTAGAGAAAACAGTACTTTACCACTCTCCTGCCTTTTCCATGGTTATTCTATTGGAAAAGAACGAGTTTTGGACAACTACCTTTCATTCTTGCCAAACTCTTTGCAGACCCCCGTGCAAGCTTTAGAACAAGATTTTGGATGTTTTCTTTCCTGGCAGAGTTTCTCCTTGCAAGATATGCTGGAAAAGCTTTTTGCTGAGTGTAGAGCGGCAAGACACGCAGAAGACGCAGATACGCAGCTCTCCGAAGCTAAGTGCCGGTCCCGGGCTTCTTTCGGCACAAACCGCTCTCAGGAGCTCCCTGCGCTCGCCACAATGCTCTGTGTGCGAAGAAGCCGCTTCTTCGCCTCCGGGAGAATCGGCGAGCGGCAGCTTCCCAAAGGCGAAGATGCAAGCTGCAGCACACAGGCACAGTGTGGGCAGCATTCAGACTTAGAGAAAACAGTACTTTACCACTCTCCTGCCTTTTCCATGGTTATTCTATTGGAAAAGAACGAGTTTTGGACAACTACCTTTCATTCTTGCCAAACTCTTTGCAGACCCCCGTGCAAGCTTTAGAACAAGATTTTGGATGTTTTCTTTCCTGGCAGAGTTTCTCCTTGCAAGATATGGTGGAAAAGCTTTTTGCTGAGTGTAGAGCGGCAAGACACGCAGAAGACGCAGATACGCAGCTCTCCGAAGCTAAGTGCCGGTCCCGGGCTTCTTTCGGCACAAACCGCTCTCAGGAGCTCCCTGCGCTCGCCACAATGCTCTGTGAGCGAAGAAGCCGCTTCTTCGCCTCCGGGAGAATCGGCGAGCGGCAGCTTGCCAAAGGCGAAGATGCAAGCTGCAGCACACAGGCACAGTGTGGGCAGCATTCAGACTTAGAGAAAACAGTACTTTACCACTCTCCTGCCTTTTCCATGGTTATTCTATTGGAAAAGAACGAGTTTTGGACAACTACCTTTCATTCTTGCCAAACTCTTTGCAGACCCCCGTGCAAGCTTTAGAACAAGATTTTGGATGTTTTCTTTCCTGGCAGAGTTTCTCCTTGCAAGATATGGTGGAAAAGCTTTTGGCTGAGTGTAGAGCGGCAAGACACGCAGAAGACGCAGATACGCAGCTCTCCGAAGCTAAGTGCCGGTCCCGGGCTTCTTTCGGCACAAACCGCTCTCAGGAGCTCCCTGCGCTCGCCACAATGCTCTGTGTGCGAAGAAGCCGCTTCTTCGCCTCCGGGAGAATCGGCGAGCGGCAGCTTCCCAAAGGCGAAGATGCAAGCTGCGGCACACAGGCACAGTGTGGGCAGCCTTCAGACTTAGAGAAAACAGTACTTTACCACTCTCCTGCCTTTTCCATGGTTATTCTATTGGAAAAGAACGAGTTTTGGACAACTACCTTTCATTCTTGCCAAACTCTTTGCAGACCCCCGTGCAAGCTTTAGAACAAGATTTTGGATGTTTTCTTTCCTGGCAGAGTTTCTCCTTGCAAGATATGGTGGAAAAGCTTTTGGCTGAGTGTAGAGCGGCAAGACACGCAGAAGACGCAGATACGCAGCTCTCCGAAGCTAAGTGCCGGTCCCGGGCTTCTTTCGGCACAAACCGCTCTCAGGAGCTCCCTGCGCTCGCCACAATGCTCTGTGTGCGAAGAAGCCGCTTCTTCGCCTCCGGGAGAATCGGCGAGCGGCAGCTTCCCAAAGGCGAAGATGCAAGCTGTAGCACACAGGCACAGTGTGGGCAGCCTTCAGACTTAGAGAAAACAGTACTTTACCACTCTCCTGCCTTTTCCATGGTTATTCTATTGGAAAAGAACGAGTTTTGGACAACTACCTTTCATTCTTGCCAAACTCTTTGCAGACCCCCGTGCAAGCTTTAGAACAAGATTTTGGATGTTTTCTTTCCTGGCAGAGTTTCTCCTTGCAAGATATGGTGGAAAAGCTTTTTGCTGAGTGTAGAGCGGCAAGACACGCAGAAGACGCAGATACGCAGCTCTCCGAAGCTAAGTGCCGGTCCCGGGCTTCTTTCGGCACAAACCGCTTTCAGGAGCTCCCTGCGCTCGCCACAATGCTCTGTGTGCGAAGAAGCCGCTTCTTCGCCTCCGGGAGAATCGGCGAGCGGCAGCTTCCCAAAGGCGAAGATGCAAGCTGCGGCACACAGGCACAGTGTGGGCAGCCTTCAGACTTAGAGAAAACAGTACTTTACCACTCTCCTGCCTTTTCCATGGTTATTCTATTGGAAAAGAACGAGTTTTGGACAACTACCTTTCATTCTTGCCAAACTCTTTGCAGACCCCCGTGCAAGCTTTAGAACAAGATTTTGGATGTTTTCTTTCCTGGCAGAGTTTCTCCTTGCAAGATATGGTGGAAAAGCTTTTTGCTGAGTGTAGAGCGGCAAGACACGCAGAAGACGCAGATACGCAGCTCTCCGAAGCTAAGTGCCGGTCCCGGGCTTCTTTCGGCACAAACCGCTCTCAGGAGCTCCCTGCGCTCGCCACAATGCTCTGTGTGCGAAGAAGCCGCTTCTTCGCCTCCGGGAGAATCGGCGAGCGGCAGCTTCCCAAAGGCGAAGATGCAAGCTGCAGCACACAGGCACAGTGTGGGCAGCATTCAGACTTAGAGAAAACAGTACTTTACCACTCTCCTGCCTTCTCCATGGTTATTCTATTGGAAAAGAACGAGTTTTGGACAACTACCTTTCATTCTTGCCAAACTCTTTGCAGACCCCCGTGAAAGCTTAAGAACAAAACTTTGGATGTTTTCTTTCCTGGCAGAGTTTCTCCTTGCAAGATATGGTGGAAAAGCTTTTTGCTGAGTGTAGAGCGGCAAGACACGCAGAAGACGCAGATACGCAGCTCTCCGAAGCTAAGTGCCGGTCCCGGGCTTCTTTCGGCACAAACCGCTCTCAGGAGCTCCCTGCGCTCGCCACAATGCTCTGTGTGCGAAGAAGCCGCTTCTTCGCCTCCGGGAGAATCGGCGAGCGGCAGCTTCCCAAAGGCGAAGATGCAAGCTGCGGCACACAGGCACAGTGTGGGCAGCCTTCAGACTTAGAGAAAACAGTACTTTACCACTCTCCTGCCTTTTCCATGGTTATTCTATTGGAAAAGAACGAGTTTTGGACAACTACCTTTCATTCTTGCCAAACTCTTTGCAGACCCCCGTGCAAGCTTTAGAACAAGATTTTGGATGTTTTCTTTCCTGGCAGAGTTTCTCCTTGCAAGATATGCTGGAAAAGCTTTTTGCTGAGTGTAGAGCGGCAAGACACGCAGAAGACGCAGATACGCAGCTCTCCGAAGCTAAGTGCCGGTCCCGGGCTTCTTTCGGCACAAACCGCTCTCAGGAGCTCCCTGCGCTCGCCACAATGCTCTGTGTGCGAAGAAGCCGCTTCTTCGCCTCCGGGAGAATCGGCGAGCGGCAGCTTCCCAAAGGCGAAGATGCAAGCTGCAGCACACAGGCACAGTGTGGGCAGCATTCAGACTTAGAGAAAACAGTACTTTACCACTCTCCTGCCTTTTCCATGGTTATTCTATTGGAAAAGAACGAGTTTTGGACAACTACCTTTCATTCTTGCCAAACTCTTTGCAGACCCCCGTGCAAGCTTTAGAACAAGATTTTGGATGTTTTCTTTCCTGGCAGAGTTTCTCCTTGCAAGATATGGTGGAAAAGCTTTTTGCTGAGTGTAGAGCGGCAAGACACGCAGAAGACGCAGATACGCAGCTCTCCGAAGCTAAGTGCCGGTCCCGGGCTTCTTTCGGCACAAACCGCTCTCAGGAGCTCCCTGCGCTCGCCACAATGCTCTGTGTGCGAAGAAGCCGCTTCTTCGCCTCCGGGAGAATCGGCGAGCGGCAGCTTCCCAAAGGCGAAGATGCAAGCTGCGGCACACAGGCACAGTGTGGGCAGCCTTCAGACTTAGAGAAAACAGTACTTTACCACTCTCCTGCCTTTTCCATGGTTATTCTATTGGAAAAGAACGAGTTTTGGACAACTACCTTTCATTCTTGCCAAACTCTTTGCAGACCCCCGTGCAAGCTTTAGAAGAAGATTTTGGATGTTTTCTTTCCTGGCAGAGTTTCTCCTTGCAAGATATGGTGGAAAAGCTTTTTGCTGAGTGTAGAGCGGCAAGACACGCAGAAGACGCAGATACGCAGCTCTCCGAAGCTAAGTGCCGGTCCCGGGCTTCTTTCGGCACAAACCGCTCTCAGGAGCTCCCTGCGCTCGCCACAATGCTCTGTGTGCGAAGAAGCCGCTTCTTCGCCTCCGGGAGAATCGGCGAGCGGCAGCTTCCCAAAGGCGAAGATGCAAGCTGCAGCACACAGGCACAGTGTGGGCAGCCTTCAGACTTAGAGAAAACAGTACTTTACCACTCTCCTGCCTTTTCCATGGTTATTCTATTGGAAAAGAACGAGTTTTGGACAACTACCTTTCATTCTTGCCAAACTCTTTGCAGACCCCCGTGCAAGCTTTAGAAGAAGATTTTGGATGTTTTCTTTCCTGGCAGAGTTTCTCCTTGCAAGATATGGTGGAAAAGCTTTTTGCTGAGTGTAGAGCGGCAAGACACGCAGAAGACGCAGATACGCAGCTCTCCGAAGCTAAGTGCCGGTCCCGGGCTTCTTTCGGCACAAACCGCTCTCAGGAGCTCCCTGCGCTCGCCACAATGCTCTGTGTGCGAAGAAGCCGCTTCTTCGCCTCCGGGAGAATCGGCGAGCGGCAGCTTCCCAAAGGCGAAGATGCAAGCTGCAGCACACAGGCACAGTGTGGGCAGCCTTCAGACTTAGAGAAAACAGTACTTTACCACTCTCCTGCCTTTTCCATGGTTATTCTATTGGAAAAGAACGAGTTTTGGACAACTACCTTTCATTCTTGCCAAACTCTTTGCAGACCCCCGTGCAAGCTTTAGAACAAGATTTTGGATGTTTTCTTTCCTGGCAGAGTTTCTCCTTGCAAGATATGCTGGAAAAGCTTTTTGCTGAGTGTAGAGCGGCAAGACACGCAGAAGACGCAGATACGCAGCTCTCCGAAGCTAAGTGCCGGTCCCGGGCTTCTTTCGGCACAAACCGCTCTCAGGAGCTCCCTGCGCTCGCCACAATGCTCTGTGTGCGAAGAAGCCGCTTCTTCGCCTCCGGGAGAATCGGCGAGCGGCAGCTTCCCAAAGGCGAAGATGCAAGCTGCAGCACACAGGCACAGTGTGGGCAGCATTCAGACTTAGAGAAAACAGTACTTTACCACTCTCCTGCCTTTTCCATGGTTATTCTATTGGAAAAGAACGAGTTTTGGACAACTACCTTTCATTCTTGCCAAACTCTTTGCAGACCCCCGTGCAAGCTTTAGAACAAGATTTTGGATGTTTTCTTTCCTGGCAGAGTTTCTCCTTGCAAGATATGGTGGAAAAGCTTTTTGCTGAGTGTAGAGCGGCAAGACACGCAGAAGACGCAGATACGCAGCTCTCCGAAGCTAAGTGCCGGTCCCGGGCTTCTTTCGGCACAAACCGCTCTCAGGAGCTCCCTGCGCTCGCCACAATGCTCTGTGTGCGAAGAAGCCGCTTCTTCGCCTCCGGGAGAATCGGCGAGCGGCAGCTTCCCAAAGGCGAAGATGCAACCTGCGGCACACAGGCACAGTGTGGGCAGCCTTCAGACTTAGAGAAAACAGTACTTTACCACTCTCCTGCCTTTTCCATGGTTATTCTATTGGAAAAGAACGAGTTTTGGACAACTACCTTTCATTCTTGCCAAACTCTTTGCAGACCCCCGTGCAAGCTTTAGAACAAGATTTTGGATGTTTTCTTTCCTGGCAGAGTTTCTCCTTGCAAGATATGGTGGAAAAGCTTTTGGCTGAGTGTAGAGCGGCAAGACACGCAGAAGACGCAGATACGCAGCTCTCCGAAGCTAAGTGCCGGTCCCGGGCTTCTTTCGGCACAAACCGCTCTCAGGAGCTCCCTGCGCTCGCCACAATGCTCTGTGTGCGAAGAAGCCGCTTCTTCGCCTCCGGGAGAATCGGCGGGCGGCAGCTTCCCAAAGGCGAAGATGCAAGCTGCAGCACACAGGCACAGTGTGGGCAGCATTCAGACTTAGAGAAAACAGTACTTTACCACTCTCCTGCCTTTTCCATGGTTATTCTATTGGAAAAGAACGAGTTTTGGACAACTACCTTTCATTCTTGCCAAACTCTTTGCAGACCCCCGTGCAAGCTTTAGAACAAGATTTTGGATGTTTTCTTTCCTGGCAGAGTTTCTCCTTGCAAGATATGGTGGAAAAGCTTTTTGCTGAGTGTAGAGCGGCAAGACACGCAGAAGACGCAGATACGCAGCTCTCCGAAGCTAAGTGCCGGTCCCGGGCTTCTTTCGGCACAAACCGCTCTCAGGAGCTCCCTGCGCTCGCCACAATGCTCTGTGTGCGAAGAAGCCGCTTCTTCGCCTCCGGGAGAATCGGCGAGCGGCAGCTTCCCAAAGGCGAAGATGCAAGCTGCAGCACACAGGCACAGTGTGGGCAGCATTCAGACTTAGAGAAAACAGTACTTTACCACTCTCCTGCCTTTTCCATGGTTATTCTATTGGAAAAGAACGAGTTTTGGACAACTACCTTTCATTCTTGCCAAACTCTTTGCAGACCCCCGTGCAAGCTTTAGAAGAAGATTTTGGATGTTTTCTTTCCTGGCAGAGTTTCTCCTTGCAAGATATGGTGGAAAAGCTTTTTGCTGAGTGTAGAGCGGCAAGACACGCAGAAGACGCAGATACGCAGCTCTCCGAAGCTAAGTGCCGGTCCCGGGCTTCTTTCGGCACAAACCGCTCTCAGGAGCTCCCTGCGCTCGCCACAATGCTCTGTGTGCGAAGAAGCCGCTTCTTCGCCTCCGGGAGAATCGGCGAGCGGCAGCTTCCCAAAGGCGAAGATGCAACCTGCGGCACACAGGCACAGTGTGGGCAGCCTTCAGACTTAGAGAAAACAGTACTTTACCACTCTCCTGCCTTTTCCATGGTTATTCTATTGGAAAAGAACGAGTTTTGGACAACTACCTTTCATTCTTGCCAAACTCTTTGCAGACCCCCGTGCAAGCTTTAGAAGAAGATTTTGGATGTTTTCTTTCCTGGCAGAGTTTCTCCTTGCAAGATATGGTGGAAAAGCTTTTGGCTGAGTGTAGAGCGGCAAGACACGCAGAAGACGCAGATACGCAGCTCTCCGAAGCTAAGTGCCGGTCCCGGGCTTCTTTCGGCACAAACCGCTCTCAGGAGCTCCCTGCGCTCGCCACAATGCTCTGTGTGCGAAGAAGCCGCTTCTTCGCCTCCGGGAGAATCGGCGGGCGGCAGCTTCCCAAAGGCGAAGATGCAAGCTGCAGCACACAGGCACAGTGTGGGCAGCATTCAGACTTAGAGAAAACAGTACTTTACCACTCTCCTGCCTTTTCCATGGTTATTCTATTGGAAAAGAACGAGTTTTGGACAACTACCTTTCATTCTTGCCAAACTCTTTGCAGACCCCCGTGCAAGCTTAAGAACAAGATTTTGGATATTTTCTTTCCTGGCAGAGTTTCTCCTTGCAAGATATGGTGGAAAAGCTTTTGGCTGAGTGTAGAGCGGCAAGACACGCAGAAGACGCAGATACGCAGCTCTCCGAAGCTAAGTGCCGGTCCCGGGCTTCTTTCGGCACAAACCGCTCTCAGGAGCTCCCTGCGCTCGCCACAATGCTCTGTGTGCGAAGAAGCCGCTTCTTCGCCTCCGGGAGAATCGGCGAGCGGCAGCTTCCCAAAGGCGAAGATGCAACCTGCGGCACACAGGCACAGTGTGGGCAGCCTTCAGACTTAGAGAAAACAGTACTTTACCACTCTCCTGCCTTTTCCATGGTTATTCTATTGGAAAAGAACGAGTTTTGGACAACTACTTTTCATTCTTGCCAAACTCTTTGCAGACCCCCGTGCAAGCTTTAGAAGAAGATTTTGGATGTTTTTTCCCTGGCAGAGTTTCTCCTTGCAAGATATGGTGGAAAAGCTTTTTGCTGAGTGTAGAGCGGCAAGACACGCAGAAGACGCAGATACGCAGCTCTCCGAAGCTAAGTGCCGGTCCCGGGCTTCTTTCGGCACAAACCGCTCTCAGGAGCTCCCCTGCGCTCGCCACAATGCTCTGTGTGCGAAGAAGCCGCTTCTTCGCCTCCGGGAGAATCGGCGAGCGGCAGCTTCCCAAAGGCGAAGATGCAAGCTGCGGCACACAGGCACAGTGTGGGCAGCCTTCAGACTTAGAGAAAACAGTACTTTACCACTCTCCTGCCTTTTCCATGGTTATTCTATTGGAAAAGAACGAGTTTTGGACAACTACCTTTCATTCTTGACAAACTCTTTGCAGACCCCCGTGCAAAGCTTTAGAAGAAGATTTTGGATGTTTTCTTTCCTGGCAGAGTTTCTCCTTGCAAGATATGGTGGAAAAGCTTTTGGCTGAGTGTAGAGCGGCAAGACACGCAGAAGACGCAGATACGCAGCTCTCCGACGCTAAGTGCCGGTCCCGGGCTTCTTTCGGCACAAACCGCTCTCAGGAGCTCCCTGCGCTCGCCACAATGCTCTGTGTGCGAAGAAGCCGCTTCTTCGCCTCCGGGAGAATCGGCGAGCGGCAGCTTCCCAAAGGCGAAGATGCAAGCTGCAGCACACAGGCACAGTGTGGGCAGCCTTCAGACTTAGAGAAAACAGTACTTTACCACTCTCCTGCCTTTTCCATGGTTATTCTATTGGAAAAGAACGAGTTTTGGACAACTACCTTTCATTCTTGCCAAACTCTTTGCAGACCCCCGTGCAAGCTTTAGAACAAGATTTTGGATGTTTTCTTTCCTGGCAGAGTTTCTCCTTGCAAGATATGGTGGAAAAGCTTTTTGCTGAGTGTAGAGCGGCAAGACACGCAGAAGACGCAGATACGCAGCTCTCCGAAGCTAAGTGCCGGTCCCGGGCTTCTTTCGGCACAAACCGCTCTCAGGAGCTCCCTGCGCTCGCCACAATGCTCTGTGTGCGAAGAAGCCGCTTCTTCGCCTCCGGGAGAATCGGCGAGCGGCAGCTTCCCAAAGGCGAAGATGCAAGCTGCGGCACACAGGCACAGTGTGGGCAGCCTTCAGACTTAGAGAAAACAGTACTTTAACACTCTCCTGCCTTTTCCATGGTTATTCTATTGGAAAAGAACGAGTTTTGGACAACTACCTTTCATTCTTGCCAAACTCTTTGAAGACCCCCGTGCAAGCTTTAGAAGAAGATTTTGGATGTTTTCTTTCCTGGCAGAGTTTCTCCTTGCAAGATATGGTGGAAAAGCTTTTTGCTGAGTGTAGAGCGGCAAGACACGCAGAAGACGCAGATACGCAGCTCTCCGAAGCTAAGTGCCGGTCCCGGGCTTCTTTCGGCACAAACCGCTCTCAGGAGCTCCCTGCGCTCGCCACAATGCTCTGTGTGCGAAGAAGCCGCTTCTTCGCCTCCGGGAGAATCGGCGAGCGGCAGCTTCCCAAAGGCGAAGATGCAAGCTGCAGCACACAGGCACAGTGTGGGCAGCATTCAGACTTAGAGAAAACAGTACTTTACCACTCTCCTGCCTTCTCCATGGTTATTCTATTGGAAAAGAACGAGTTTTGGACAACTACCTTTCATTCTTGCCAAACTCTTTGCAGACCCCCGTGAAAGCTTAAGAACAAAACTTTGGATGTTTTCTTTCCTGGCAGAGTTTCTCCTTGCAAGATATGGTGGAAAAGCTTTTGGCTGAGTGTAGAGCGGCAAGACACGCAGAAGACGCAGATACGCAGCTCTCCGAAGCTAAGTGCCGGTCCCGGGCTTCTTTCGGCACAAACCGCTCTCAGGAGCTCCCTGCGCTCGCCACAATGCTCTGTGTGCGAAGAAGCCGCTTCTTCGCCTCCGGGAGAATCGGCGAGCGGCAGCTTCCCAAAGGCGAAGATGCAAGCTGCGGCACACAGGCACAGTGTGGGCAGCCTTCAGACTTAGAGAAAACAGTACTTTACCACTCTCCTGCCTTTTCCATGGTTATTCTATTGGAAAAGAACGAGTTTTGGACAACTACCTTTCATTCTTGCCAAACTCTTTGCAGACCCCCGTGCAAGCTTTAGAACAAGATTTTGGATGTTTTCTTTCCTGGCAGAGTTTCTCCTTGCAAGATATGGTGGAAAAGCTTTTGGCTGAGTGTAGAGCGGCAAGACACGCAGAAGACGCAGATACGCAGCTCTCCGAAGCTAAGTGCCGGTCCCGGGCTTCTTTCGGCACAAACCGCTCTCAGGAGCTCCCTGCGCTCGCCACAATGCTCTGTGTGCGAAGAAGCCGCTTCTTCGCCTCCGGGAGAATCGGCGAGCGGCAGCTTCCCAAAGGCGAAGATGCAAGCTGCAGCACACAGGCACAGTGTGGGCAGCATTCAGACTTAGAGAAAACAGTACTTTACCACTCTCCTGCCTTTTCCATGGTTATTCTATTGGAAAAGAACGAGTTTTGGACAACTACCTTTCATTCTTGCCAAACTCTTTGCAGACCCCCGTGAAAGCTTAAGAACAAAACTTTGGATGTTTTCTTTCCTGGCAGAGTTTCTCCTTGCAAGATATGGTGGAAAAGCTTTTTGCTGAGTGTAGAGCGGCAAGACACGCAGAAGACGCAGATACGCAGCTCTCCGAAGCTAAGTGCCGGTCCCGGGCTTCTTTCGGCACAAACCGCTCTCAGGAGCTCCCTGCGCTCGCCACAATGCTCTGTGTGCGAAGAAGCCGCTTCTTCGCCTCCGGGAGAATCGGCGAGCGGCAGCTTCCCAAAGGCGAAGATGCAAGCTGCAGCACACAGGCACAGTGTGGGCAGCCTTCAGACTTAGAGAAAACAGTACTTTACCACTCTCCTGCCTTTTCCATGGTTATTCTATTGGAAAAGAACGAGTTTTGGACAACTACCTTTCATTCTTGCCAAACTCTTTGCAGACCCCCGTGCAAGCTTTAGAAGAAGATTTTGGATGTTTTCTTTCCTGGCAGAGTTTCTCCTTGCAAGATATGGTGGAAAAGCTTTTGGCTGAGTGTAGAGCGGCAAGACACGCAGAAGACGCAGATACGCAGCTCTCCGAAGCTAAGTGCCGGTCCCGGGCTTCTTTCGGCACAAACCGCTCTCAGGAGCTCCCTGCGCTCGCCACAATGCTCTGTGTGCGAAGAAGCCGCTTCTTCGCCTCCGGGAGAATCGGCGAGCGGCAGCTTCCCAAAGGCGAAGATGCAAGCTGCGCACACAGGCACAGTGTGGGCAGCCTTCAGACTTAGAGAAAACAATACTTTACCACTCTCCTGCCTTTTCCATGGTTATTCTATTGGAAAAGAACGAGTTTTGGACAACTACCTTTCATTCTTGACAAACTCTTTGCAGACCCCCGTGCAAGCTTTAGAAGAAGATTTTGGATGTTTTCTTTCCTGGCAGAGTTTCTCCTTGCAAGATATGGTGGAAAAGCTTTTGGCTGAGTGTAGAGCGGCAAGACACGCAGAAGACGCAGATACGCAGCTCTCCGAAGCTAAGTGCCGGTCCCGGGCTTCTTTCGGCACAAACCGCTCTCAGGAGCTCCCTGCGCTCGCCACAATGCTCTGTGTGCGAAGAAGCCGCTTCTTCGCCTCCGGGAGAATCGGCGAGCGGCAGCTTCCCAATGGCGAAGATGCAAGCTGCAGCACACAGGCACAGTGTGGGCAGCCTTCAGACTTAGAGAAAACAGTACTTTACCACTCTCCTGCCTTTTCCATGGTTATTCTATTGGAAAAGAACGAGTTTTGGACAACTACCTTTCATTCTTGCCAAACTCTTTGCAGACCCCCGTGCAAGCTTTAGAACAAGATTTTGGATGTTTTCTTTCCTGGCAGAGTTTCTCCTTGCAAGATATGCTGGAAAAGCTTTTGCTGAGTGTAGAGTGGCAAGACACGCAGAAGACGCAGATACGCAGCTCTCCGAAGCTAAGTGCCGGTCCCGGGCTTCTTTCGGCACAAACCGCTCTCAGGAGCTCCCTGCGCTCGCCACAATGCTCTGTGTGCGAAGAAGCCGCTTCTTCGCCTCCGGGAGAATCGGCGAGCGGCAGCTTCCCAAAGGCGAAGATGCAAGCTGCGGCACACAGGCACAGTGTGGGCAGCCTTCAGACTTAGAGAAAACAGTACTTTAACACTCTCCTGCCTTTTCCATGGTTATTCTATTGGAAAAGAACGAGTTTTGGACAACTACCTTTCATTCTTGCCAAACTCTTTGAAGACCCCCGTGCAAGCTTTAGAAGAAGATTTTGGATGTTTTCTTTCCTGGCAGAGTTTCTCCTTGCAAGATATGGTGGAAAAGCTTTTTGCTGAGTGTAGAGCGGCAAGACACGCAGAAGACGCAGATACGCAGCTCTCCGAAGCTAAGTGCCGGTCCCGGGCTTCTTTCGGCACAAACCGCTCTCAGGAGCTCCCTGCGCTCGCCACAATGCTCTGTGTGCGAAGAAGCCGCTTCTTCGCCTCCGGGAGAATCGGCGAGCGGCAGCTTCCCAAAGGCGAAGATGCAAGCTGCAGCACACAGGCACAGTGTGGGCAGCATTCAGACTTAGAGAAAACAGTACTTTACCACTCTCCTGCCTTTTCCATGGTTATTCTATTGGAAAAGAACGAGTTTTGGACAACTACCTTTCATTCTTGCCAAACTCTTTGCAGACCCCCGTGAAAGCTTAAGAACAAAACTTTGGATGTTTTCTTCCTGGCAGAGTTTCTCCTTGCAAGATATGGTGGAAAAGCTTTTGGCTGAGTGTAGAGCGGCAAGACACGCAGAAGACGCAGATACGCAGCTCTCCGAAGCTAAGTGCCGGTCCCGGGCTTCTTTCGGCACAAACCGCTCTCAGGAGCTCCCTGCGCTCGCCACAATGCTCTGTGTGCGAAGAAGCCGCTTCTTCGCCTCCGGGAGAATCGGCGAGCGGCAGCTTCCCAAAGGCGAAGATGCAAGCTGCGGCACACAGGCACAGTGTGGGCAGCCTTCAGACTTAGAGAAAACAGTACTTTACCACTCTCCTGCCTTTTCCATGGTTATTCTATTGGAAAGAACGAGTTTTGGACAACTACCTTTCATTCTTGCCAAACTCTTTGCAGACCCCGTGCAAGCTTTAGAAGAAGATTTTGGATGTTTTCTTTCCTGGCAGAGTTTCTCCTTGCAAGATATGGTGGAAAAGCTTTTTGCTGAGTGTAGAGCGGCAAGACACGCAGAAGACGCAGATACGCAGCTCTCCGAAGCTAAGTGCCGGTCCCGGGCTTCTTTCGGCACAAACCGCTCTCAGGAGCTCCCTGCGCTCGCCACAATGCTCTGTGTGCGAAGAAGCCGCTTCTTCGCCTCCGGGAGAATCGGCGAGCGGCAGCTTCCCAAAGGCGAAGATGCAAGCTGCAGCACACAGGCACAGTGTGGGCAGCATTCAGACTTAGAGAAAACAGTACTTTACACTCTCCTGCCTTTTCCATGGTTATTCTATTGGAAAAGAACGAGTTTTGGACAACTACCTTTCATTCTTGCCAAACTCTTTGCAGACCCCCGTGCAAGCTTTAGAACAAGATTTTGGATGTTTTCTTTCCTGGCAGAGTTTCTCCTTGCAAGATATGGTGGAAAAGCTTTTTGCTGAGTGTAGAGCGGCAAGACACGCAGAAGACGCAGATACGCAGCTCTCCGAAGCTAAGTGCCGGTCCCGGGCTTCTTTCGGCACAAACCGCTCTCAGGAGCTCCCTGCGCTCGCCACAATGCTCTGTGTGCGAAGAAGCCGCTTCTTCGCCTCCGGGAGAATCGGCGAGCGGCAGCTTCCCAAAGGCGAAGATGCAAGCTGCGGCACACAGGCACAGTGTGGGCAGCCTTCAGACTTCGAGAAAACAGTACTTTACCACTCTCCTGCCTTTTCCATGGTTATTCTATTGGAAAAGAACGAGTTTTGGACAACTACCTTTCATTCTTGCCAAACTCTTTGCAGACCCCGTGCAAGCTTTAGAAGAAGATTTTGGATGTTTTCTTTCCTGGCAGAGTTTCTCCTTGCAAGATATGGTGGAAAAGCTTTTTGCTGAGTGTAGAGCGGCAAGACACGCAGAAGACGCAGATACGCAGCTCTCCGAAGCTAAGTGCCGGTCCCCGGGCTTCTTTCGGCACAAACCGCTCTCAGGAGCTCCCCTGCGCTCGCCACAATGCTCTGTGTGCGAAGAAGCC